>NW_024718864.1:0-97500 GCF_018991925.1 Homarus americanus
CATACTGAGGGTGGTGAAGCACATACTGAGGGTGTGAAGCACATACTGGGTGGTTGAAGCACATACTGAGGGTGATAAGGCACATACTGAGGGTGATGAGGCACATACTGAGGGTGGTGAAGCACATACTGAGGTGCGCACATACTGAGGGTGATGAAGCACATACTGAGGGTGATGAAGCACATACAGAGGGTGGTGAAGCACATACTGAGGGTGAAGCACATACTGAGGGTGATGAAGCACATACTGAGGTGGTGAAACACATACTGAGGGTGGTGAAGCACATACTAAGGGTGATGAAGCACATACTGAGGGTGGTTAAACACATACTGAGGGTGGTGAAGCACATACTGAGGGTGGTGAAGCACATACTGGGGGTGGTGAGGCACATACTGAGGGGTGGTGAAGCACATACTGAGGGTGCGAAGCACATACTGAGGGTGATGAAGCACATACTGAGGGTGGTGAAGCACATACTGAGGGTGCAAAGCACATACTGAGGGGTGCGAAGCACATACTGAGGGTGGTGAAGCACATACTGAGGGTGGTGAAACACATACTGAGGGTGGTGAAGCACATACTAAGGGTGATGAAGCACATACTGAGGGTGATGGAAGCACATACTGAGGGTGAAGCACATACTGAGGGTGCGAAGCAACTGACTGAGGGTGATGAAGCACATACTGAGGGTGGTGAAGCACATACTGAGGGTGCGAAGCAACTACTGAGGGTGATGAAGCACATACTGAGGGTGGTGAAGCACATACTGAGGGTGCAAAGCACCTACTGAGGGTGGTGAAGCACATACTGAGGATGATGAAGCACATACTGAGGGTGGTGAAGCACATACTGAGGGTGGTGAAGCACATACTGAGGGTGATGATGAACACACTTAATGGTGAAGAACACAAAGTTTATAACAAGTTAGATCTCTTAAATACTTAGCTTACCACATAAATACATTACGTGGTCCTATGATTCCCTTACGGACTTATGGAAATGATAGCATCACTCCTCATTATCTAAGACATTAATTTACTATGTATTATTATCGTGGGTGTGAACCGGTCTCTAAATTATGAAATATTTCTACATCTATTTCATGTTTTTTCCCCCACCGAATTTATGATAGATATTATTCAGCTTTCACCTCGTGGTTAAGTATCAAACTCTTTATCTGTCAGAATAACAGCTAGTATATTTCTAGATGAAAATAAGATAACAAAAAAAAAGTCTCGGAGTGACGTTTGTAGTCTGGGCTCAAAAGTGGGTTAAACCTCACATACCCTCCGCCGTTTATGCAGCCATCACACCGGACTGGACGACATTAAACGTACCTTAATTAAAAAATCCAGCCCCTGATCACATTACTGTGCCGTGTGAAGAGAGTACGCGCGCTATTAACATTCCTAGACTAGTTCAGTGGGGCTACAGGCGCCTCCTGCACCCAGCCTCTTCATCTGACGAAGAGTAGCGGTCGGTCTCTTGGATTTACGGTCGTCCTGTCTCCTTGGTTTTTCTGAGAAGTAGGTCCTTGAGTCGACGTGTTCCTTCTGTATCGACGACTTCAAGATTCTTTGTTTTTTTAGTTTAACAACGAGGATAACCTGGGTACCGGATTTCCAAAGGTTCGTACGTTAATTTCTTTTAATCTTTACTTCGGGAAAGAAATACCATCTAATTTCAATAGTCTTAATGCCTTAATTTTCTTTCAGGTAAAGTACAGGTAACCCTAATTCTCAAAGGTTATGAGAGGTCATCTCAATTTCTACGGGTAAAGATAAAATATATATCAAAATATCTAAGTAAAGCTGGAGATGATGTGTGTTTGGTTCTTGATGTCAGTTTATAAACAAAATGGAAGCAGGGAGAGGTGGATTTACCTGGCCAGGCTGTAACACCGACAACCAAGTTAAACAAGACAAAACTCGCTAATGCATAAAACTCCCCAATTAATAAGCCAGGCCTTATAATCACAACAAGTCTGCTTCTGTATCATGTACCTCTAGACCACCTAAGTCGTGATAAGAAAGCCAGGCCTCTGTAACGACTGCCTGGATTATTAAACTCCAGATGAGTCAACAGTAAGAGAAACCGTTACAATATAAGAGCTTGGACTCTGATAACATTATTTTAACTTCAACCTCTGACCTGTAGTAGCGTGACTCGAGGATTTGGCCCATGGGTACATATAATTATAGTATCAAGCAATAGGAAAGAACAACGGTGAATACTCCAGATGAATAAGAGACCCAAAATACAAATACAATGGTTTATTAAAGACACAAAATGGTTATTAAAATGACGTTATTAATGCACAAATAGGAACTCTTTGTACTATAACCTCAGGCTCAATTTACTTACACCACGATTGGGTGTACACACACCATACCACACGTAAACTCTCACAGCACCTTAGCACCATTAAAATCCGTGGCAATGACGCCAGTTACAACACTCAACAACCCTAGGAGTAATACTCAAGCGGCCGCCATGGGAGTCTCATCACCACGTGGCACCTTCCAACAAACTCCGATAGGTGGAATAACACAACCACAAAATAGCCCTACTGAGTCATGGACTCATCCACCAGTGATGGGGGCTGGTAGCTGTTTGTGGGGCCTGATGATCCGGTGTCACCACTTGGGCAGTGAGCGTTAGGGGAAGGCTGGCCAGCTATGGGGCCCATAGGTGGTAGTGGGGGGATTCTGACGCTCGGGATTCACGGAGATACCCGATTCTACTGGTCTTCAAACATCTCCCCAGACTAGTGGATGCGTCATCCACGCTATAGATAGCCTAGGCTCCGATAGGGACCGGTGGGGTGAGGATCGTGGTGGCTTACTGACGGTTGAAAACGAACATCAACGTTTCAAAGGGACGTTAAGGACGTAAAAATACTTCACTCAAAGCACTCCTTCATGGTCGAGAGCCTGTCTGTCATGGCGCTCTGGTCTGGTTTATGGCACTTCGATGAGATCTCTCGAATTTCTTGCCTGCCTCTCCTCTGCCCGTACAAGATTCTGTTAATTGTGAAAACCAAAGTCGAGTTTTGTATTATGTGGAAGTATGCATTACGCCCCCTGTATGTTATGTTTTACACGCCCGTCAAGAGGCGATCCTTAGGTGGTTTACATTCCTGGGAGATAGTTAATGAGTCATTATTGCGTCGGTCTAATGACATCTTAAAGATGATTGTTTCTTTCGTAAGCCATTTAAAGGAATATAAAAAATCATATCCAGAGACAATATTGCGATAAAGGTTTAATGTTTGAGTCTAAACAAATATATCAAGTAGAAAAAAAAAGAATTAATCCTCGAGGTGGCCAACAGGGATGTCCACTCATGACATTAACAGTCATGGAGTCCCGCCGCTGGCCGCTCGACTCTGTAATTTGCTTATTAGTAACATGATTGGCTGATTTGTTAAGTCCCACTCGACTATCCATCGCGGCGCACCACAAGTCCACCACTCAAACCACGATACGACGTCTTTTCCGCTCCCCGTCGTCAGGTTACTGAGTTGTCTCCTGTATCCGTCGTCTGGCTCAGGAATGTAGACAGAGTAAGGTCTTTCACGAGTAATATTGTAGTCGATTAACCTAATGGACTTTTTTGGTCTATGGTAAAAGCCGGGATGGACTCAGGTGTGTGTGTGTGTATGTGTGTGTAAAATTCCCTGCAGACATCCCTACCAGCCCGCTAACTCCACCCACGCCAAGACCCCGACTCTTATTCCTTGTTTTTCTCCTGTTTCAGAAAGTGAAGTGCTAACGGATTAACTGAAACCCGAATTAAACACGAATCAAATAAATATAATTACTTACAGTTCTATATCGATGAGGCAGTTCTATAAAAAAATGATTTTTATAACTAAGAGAGATACGACTTATCATTCGGCGTCCAGTGGTGGTGGTGAGTGGGTCGGGGAGTTTGCATGACGTAATGAACCATCTTGAATGTGGCATCAATTTTGAGTATATTGGCAGCGCCCATCAGGCCCCCGTTACTCCTGCCGCGATGAGCCACGCCTTGGAGACGCTGAGGGCGGCACTACAGTGTTCCTCAGCAACAGTTCTTTGCTGTCACCCTCAGCAGCCACCTTTATAGCGGTACCCACTTACACATACACACACACACACACACCCACATGATCTGTTTATATATATATATATATATATATATATATATATATATATATATATATATATATATATATATATATATATATATATATATATATATAAACACAAGGACATAGAAAAATCAGACAGACAAGAACACATGCATAGACAATGAAACTGGCTAACAGTTAAAACTGACAGACAGACAAACAAGGGAGCAAACAAAAATAGAGGCAGATAAATACACAATAAAAAAGAGAAAGGAAGCAAACTGGGTGTGTATGACAACACCAACGCTTACCATTTACTGTCGACATTAAGTTTCAACACCGTCAACAAACCCACGAGATTTACAACGAGTTTCACAAACCAATATTTTTCAACTCGTTTCCCGAGTCGCCAAGAACACATCTCTGGCGCATGACGCTTTGGTTGCCAAAGGATTCGGGTCTTCCTTAAGCGCTACATTGTGCCTTCACTGTCATTCCTTTAAGGAGTGAGTGATGAGCCATTACAGGGTGGGTAAAAAAAAAAAGACAATGCTCAACACAGGCAGTCAACAAACAGGTCAGATGCACAGAGGAGGAGACAAATAGAGACAATGTTACAAACAGTTCATAATACATTCCAAATGGAGTTTTAATGGGAATATTTATTTCAGTTTTTGTAGGTCAAAACTTCAAAATAAAGTTTGCTAACAAACTGATCTGTAATTAGCATGTCCAAATTGTGTAGAATCCATCTGTTACCAGTTTCTACTAAAATATGCCCCTTACTCTTGTGGGAGGCAGAGTATATGAAGGCGGAACTCTTTTTGGTGACACAACATGGCGGACAAAATAAATATTAATGAGACATTTAAGTGTCCCGAGTATTGGTTATCTTGATATCACTTAAGAAAACATGGGGAGAAAAAAAATTCAAGCCAATTTATCCATTTATCGTTTTTTATTCATCTATCTGTTTCACATAATGTAGCAGTCATTGTTGTCTTGCGAGTAAACTGCATTTCATCACAAGTTTGCGTCAAGCGACACAACCTTGGCTCGGCACATGCAACGCCGGATGACAGCAGGTGGGGAGCTGACCACGTAGAGGCGGCCGTAGGAGTACGCTGAGGTCAAGGTTACATCATTCAGGTAAGCGAACTCGTTCTCTTCCAAGGGATGACCCTCACGCCATAGGTTGGAGAATAAGGACACCGCCTGGCCGTCTACACCAACATATTGATCCTCCGCCTTGTGGATACCCACCCACATGTAAGGGTATTCGTAGTCGTATTTGTCGGCTGGAGATAAAGTATGTGTGTTTACTGCACTTTCATGTCATACACATTATGTTACCAGTAAAACAATATCCACCGGGCATAGAATGATTATCTAAGAAGAAGATTTGTTTCAGCCTCATCAGTCCTCACGATGGCTGATTGAAACACAAACTACCTGAGTCTCCTTTCAGACATTTTCCGATATTATAAGTTTGAAAATTGAATGATAAATAACCACAGACTCAAATCTGTAATACCCGTTTTCTGTGAAAAAAATGGTGTGGCGTATGTCCAGAACGCTGGGGACACAGCAATATTTGTCAAGGCTTAATATTACCTGGCCAGAGGTAAACGACATCCAGTGTACGATATTTGTCACGTGGTTAAGTGTTCTAAGTACAGCCTTATGTGTATATACTGTATGTTACGCCCCATTTGTGAGACTGTCCAGGTCATGAACTGGGCAGTTATTTTGCCCAGTTTGTGAAATGGGTTCCCAACCTAAAACTTATATGATTGGGGGTCCGAACTCCAGAGGGAGGAGACCCTGGTTAAACTGCTACTAAATAAGATGATCGATACGACAATGCACAGAACCTAACCAAACCTACCTAACACCTCTGAAAATATTGGTCCAATTCTGTGAACTCCTTCTGGTGTTAACCGTCTGCTCTACCATTACCACACTTCTCAAAGACGTACAACATCAAATTACTCCTGACAACAATTTAATAAAAGACGATCACACTAATATAGCTTACCAATCAGTGACCACTGCTCGGAGACGCCCTCAAGCTGGTCGGTAGAGTCAAAGGTAGCCAGGTCTACCAGCCAGCCTTTGTGAACGAGGTTAACACAGAGGGCCCGCGCAGCCTCCCAGTCCAGCATGGTCGGGCCAACACTCTCCTGCTCACCAACATGGAAACATCCGCCTCCTGCCTCGAAGAACCCAGGAGGGCATTCTTCACCTGTAGCTGAGGATGAAAGTAAATGGAGTAGGTTTGAGAGTACTGGATTCATTTCATACTAACTTTGACAACTAGTCAGAGTATCACCAAACTGCTATAACCTAACTATAGCTGGAGTACCCGACGGTGCCCAGGTTTATTTTAGAAACTTTCGATTACATAACCATATTTTTTTAGCTCTTTATGTTAAAATGGGAGTGAGGCCACACACACACACACACACACACACACACACACACATCGATAATCACATGTCTCTATCGTCACATATGCCCACATGTCTTTACACAATAATACCAAATAAGTATATAGGTGATCATATACCCACACATAATAATATCTAAATAAACAAGTGCCCACATACCCACACAGAGCGCCACGAGAAGAGCGAGGATAACTTCAGTGAGGGAGGCTGACATTGTACTGTCAGTCTGCTGAACTTTCTGGCAAATCGTTGCAGTATTAGAGTGACCTCAAGTGTGGTTCTTTCTGTGGTGACATCTTATCTCTCGAGAATGTGAACATGTACAGTAACAGATGGCCACGGGAGTAAATATGAGTTGGTAAACCTACACCAACCACATTTTAGGTCAACTGCCACGTCGCGATAATATTGTTAAATTTTGGAGAACTTTAAAACATCACTGGCAAATTAGTTTATTGTAAGAATATTCGATGTTGTGCTGTACATGCCTCTCATTGTCAATCGAGAACTGTGTCCAGCAGAGGTGAGGACCCAACACTTGACTAACCTTAAGTGAGTGGCAGCCTGAGCCACTGGAGGCACCTGTACCAAGTGACAAAGAATATACCCTAACCTACTATACCCCCGCAGTGTAAGGCCGTTTGTTCAATAACGATATGGTGGACAAGTCTCTCTGACACTTTTTGTAGATGACACCGTTCAAGGGGACGTCTTTGTGAATGAGTCTGAAGAAGAATATTTACTAGGAGATAGTCGATAGCGAGAATGAACAAACGAAAATGATGAAAATAAGTATATAACGGAGATGGAAAAATAAATGGAACTTTGAATGGAGATAGAAGGGAGGATGTGGAATGTTTAAAATATCTGGCAGCGGGTCGTGCGGTAGTCAATGAGACGACAAGCAGTGACCTGAACCAATCACAAGGTAACGGGGGAAAGAAAGCCTGGACATTAATAGGTGGACTAGAGAATGTGTGGAAAGAGGGAACCGTATTCTGGGAGTAAAAGATTAACATATGCAGGGGAATTATTGGGGAGATTTTACAGTGTAGATGCGAAGGCTGGTCTGTGGGTGTAACGGGAAAGAGCAAATCAGAAGCAACAGCAATAATGTGTTTTTAAGAAATATTTGAGTTGAGTGAGATTAAGAGAATGAAATATTCAGTTGTATAGAAGGGATGTGAGAGTGAAAGAAACATTGAGTGGAGAGTCAATTAGGGTCTGATGAGACGGTAAGGACATATTTAGAGAATGAAAAGTAAAATATTGTTAAAAAGAGTATTTATATGAAATGCTAAGAGGGAGAAGAGCAGACTAAGAAGAACATGGAAGGATGGGGTGAAGGAATCAATTGGTATAAGGGGGTTGGACAGTGAAGGTACAGAGAATACGTAGAGAGTGCAGATACACACAACTGGTAAAAAGTAAACCAGTTCGACCTAGGATGACCCTAGAAAACTACAACATAAATTATTTCCATTGGTTAGGTCACCTGAAACAGACAGAAATATCCACAGACTACTTACATTTTCTATTGAGAACAAACCAAAAATAAGAGTTATAAATGGAACTATAAAATAAACCATTATTTAGCTCAGGAAAGAAGTAAGTTTTTAAACACCAGGCAGAGATTGAAACTGTTGTGTGGGCGTCTCATTACAGTTAATTTTAGAGTTAATTTGACCATATACAGTAATTTGTCATACATAATCACACCCTACTTCTTGGTTGTCTTGGAAATACGTGTGTCGATTCTGCGAGATTTTACAAGTGCCGTTTGAGTGTATCTCTATAGGATGTAATGGTATATAATCTTTCATCGATAGAATTTTAAGACAATTTCTCCGTGACTTTATACTTTAATAAGATTTATGGATATGGTGATTATTTATGAAACACACACACACACACACACACACACACACACACACACACACACACACACACACACACACCAAGGGTCACTTTCACTTCATATATCCCACTTGGTGATAAAGTAACTCGAGTGGATGTTATCTTTACTTCCAATAAAAAAAGCTAAAGCACTATAATACGAGGCTATTGTTTATATGATGGACAACAGACAAATAAGGTGTCACGTCGGTCATATTGTTACCATAATTAAAAACAATTAAAACAAGCTTATATAATAACCATAAAGTTAAAACATTGTGACTCATGACGAATGCTTATGACACTGTACTATGTGGTGCTTGAGGCAGCCTGACGACACACCTTATGTCCGTCCATCTGTCATTATTCCCATCCAATGAGAGAAACTTCCCACACAACTCATCTGCGTCGAGCCTTGTGTCACGTCTACACCCATGTTTTAGGATGCTCTGTCTCCTGTAACGTGTTCGTGTATTAAACACCGAGGCACACGTAGTATTACCTTCACACGTTACCATCCTGGTACAGTCTCACACGAGAGCTTCGTCCCTGTTGTTATACGCCTCCCCCCTCCTTCCTGAACTCTCTGTATCTATAATTTTTTTTCATTTATTCTTTCCAAGTTTCTGAAGTATGTATTAAACATCATTATATGAACAAATAATACCTGTATGCTTATTTTTGTTTACGTGTAAGTTTTAATTATCGTCGAGCAGGTAGATATGGTACACACACAGCTGCAAGTACACGGTGATGTATTAGACAAGTGTGTAAGAATAACGTTAAAGGAGCCCTACGCCCCGGGCTAGGGTGCCGCTGACCGTATCCCCCACGCGGTATCCCCCACGCGGGTAAATCGAGAAAAATCAACTTCTCAAAAAATAATTTTCAACCCTTTTTAATGATAAAACAATAAAACTTCCCTGGGGCAGCGCAGAGCGAGAGAGATAGGGGGCAGCATTGTTTTGACGGATAGCGCTCGTGGTCACGTATGCATTTCGCAGCCATTTTCTGCTTGCCTTTGTGTCCGGGATGGCCAGTAATGCATATATTTACTGTTCATAATACTTATTTCCTAAAAATAATTCATTTAGAATTTATTGTATTTGCATTATTGTTCATAAAAAGTGCTCGGCGACACACACGCAGTCTGTCCCCAGCAGTGCCGGATTTAGACCTGTGGAGGCCCATGGGCAGCCTCTTTGTGGAGGCCCCCCCTCATTATAACTACCCAAGAGGGTGGGGTGGCGAGTGAAGCGAGCCTAAACATCTGGGAGTTCCGAGGGGCGCAGTAAGACCCCCGGGAAAAATTTGAAATTTGAACACTTCTTTGGAGAATTTTGAAGCCATATGTAGTTATATTGAAGAAATTAGAACATTGAGAAATTTTTAATTAACTGTATATATATATATATAGATAAACATGAATTTTAAAGAATAAAAATAAAAATAATCCAAATGAATAAACAAATAAATAAAATATTGTAATATGTGGAGGCCCCCAGATTGTGGAGGCCCCTGGGCAGCTGCCCACTTTGCTCACTCCTGAATCCGGCCCTCCCCACTCCCCAGGCTGTCTGGCTACCTTTGTGTTTGGGAGAGCAAGTAATGCATAGAAATAATTATCGGAATAATAATTCCACAAATAAATATATTTATAACATAATCATAGCATCATTTTCCAGTAATACTACACTACAATACAACTACACTACTTTTAGCAATCTTACTTTGATACAACATGAAAATAAAACAAACGAAAGTAGGTACTTACATTCCAGGGCAGGATACTCAAAAACATTTATGGGACTGTATGTCGTTGTGTACCCGCAGAAGCTTCCCTGTGGTGTGGCGTGACGCGCAAATAGTCAGGCTGATAACTCGCGCTGGGCATTCAAACAATGCGGCAAAAAGTGTTTCTATTTATTAAAAGCTCACATAACGTGAAGCAGAAATACTACTATTTTGTATTACAGCCAAAATCACTGATGATGAAAATTATTAACGTTCATGAGAAGAAATTGTTGTCAACATTTCGTTTAGCATTTGATGCTTTTAAAAAACACAGGAACCCTTCTTGATATTAGTTGCCTGTGTGCTGTTGTTGTGTGTGTTACTTCTACTACCCTCATCCTCTTGTTCACATCTTGGCAAATATTACCTGCTGCTATCCAGTTTGGCAAGTGGCCAAATTAATCTATGTGTAGGACAAGTGAATTGGAGGTCTGAAGTTGGCCTACGTCACCTCTGTGAGGCCACGTTCTGTTTCACTGTAATATACCAATGAACAATCAGTATATGGGAGGCAGAGCCAAGACCCAGCCAATGTGTGGCGCCCAGGATAAACCTGACCTTTAACTGTGTTCCTCTTTGTAGTTGACATTCTGTGTGACCAAAATCTATGACCAATGACCGAAATGTTACAGAATAAACTCCAACAGATGACTGTGTTTTCCTTACCACCACAAGCTACCCATACTGTATATGTTATGCCCCGTTTGTGAAATTGCCCAGTTCATGAAATGAGCAGACATTTTGCCCAATTCGTGAAATGGGCTGACAAACTAACCTATACCAACCCGACTCAACCCAACTTAATCTAAGCTAAACCAACTCAAACTTACCTAACGTTAGGTAGAGTTATGATAAGTTTGGTCATTTTGCCAAGAGTTCATTTGGTGGCGTGGTCTCCACCACCATCACTGTCGCCCACCTTTACCACGACCACCCACTATCCCAGCTCTGCTTTCCACACGGCACGCTCACCCCCCTCCCTCCCAACCTCTTTAGTCTTCGAGATGCCTTTTCGTAGTACCGTGGTACCAGTAGTAGGAGATTCACATTTTATATTTAGGTTTGCTCCTCTGCAGCGCGGGCGAGTTTATTGGGCGTCTCCTTATATAATGTGCAAGACAAAGCTCAAAAGCATCAGAGCGCCCAACAGGGAAGTATGTGGAGTTTATACTTGACTTCTCTGACTTATACAGTTTACGGGTGTGAGTACCCGAGGGGTCTATTGGTTGTGTAGTTGAGGAAGAATGAATGTATGGAGGTGGTATTTCCTGTACAGGTTCATCTGTTCACAGCAAAACGTGACAGGTCCCTAATAAAGTCAAGTGTTAAGTCTGTCTCTGGCCAGAGGGTTATCAAGGAGGGACGATGTAAGTTGGTGGAAGCTGGGATCCTGTAGGCGGAGGTCTCGGAACAAATCAAGATGTAGTGAGGGAGGGTTTACAGGTAGTGCGGCCAGGCACAGGGTTGTCAATGTTCGTACTTGTAGCCCAGGCGCAGCCTCGTGTGCATAATCTGTTGAGATCGAGTCCAGGAATGATACTCTTTGTAATGGTGGTTGTCATCTCCGGTTACTGCGTCAAAGTGGCGTACTGTGTCACTTCCCCCATGTTTCAGATTCAACCTGTGTTCGTCGAATGTCTCATGTTGTCCGGTGTGTATCAGAGATTTGAGATGGTTGAAGGAGAGGGCGAGGGTTGCTTCTTTGGCGAGGTGACCAACAGTGTCACAGGTGTGTAGGACGCAACAAAGTATAGTCTCAGCCCTATTAGGAAGGATGAGACTGGATTATTGTTAATTGACCCAAAGGGTGAAAACACAAACAATCATAGGTAGGCTTTCTGCAACCTGTCTGCTTTTCCGCCAGGAGACCAAATCCAAGATGGCCGATGAAAACTGAAAGTTGATATTGATATTGAAACAGTTTATTTAGCCAGAAAAATACAGATCCAGAGTCGATGATAATAACAATATTAACATGGCTGAGCCAGTTGAGAGCCTGAGCTCTCTTGAAGGCACCTGATATATATTGTAAATTTATCTCAAGGAAGTATATGTAACATTTAGTATCATCAGGAATAGTACACGTAACATGGTGGTAGTAAGAACATATCAGAATGTTATCACGATTATCACTTCGTTATTTATTTATTTTTTATTTATTTTTTTACATTTATATTTTAAGAATATATACATATGCTACAGCGGTGATGATATACATAAATATGATAAGGGAAGGAAGCAGTACAACATGGGTTGTATATGGTGGAACAAGAAGATAGAGCTGTCAGTATCATGTCTAGTCGGCAACTATAATTATTGCAATGGTAATTTCTATCTATCTACATGACAATCTATGATATAATGGCTTTGGTGGTACAATATAAGCAGGAATATAAAGTAGGTATTACAAAAATATTAATACTTAGACACAGGGCCGGATTCAGGAGTGGGCAAAGTGGGCAGCTGCCCAGGGGCCTCCACATATTACAATATTTTATTTATTTGTTTATTCATTTGGATTATTTTTATTTTCATTCTTTAAAATTCATGTTTATCTATTCCATCACGTAAAACTATGTTCAGCAAGAAGCGTGATAGAAATTAGGCTAGCTACTCCTTCAAATAACTAATAACTAATAATATATTCTTTTCTGTGAAGTCTCTTGAAAATTTTTGACATGTGCGGTAGTAGCTATATCAGGGCTGGTCGACTTGAAACCACATGAATGACTCCAGTCATGTCTCACTTTTGTGTGTGTGTGTGTGTGTGTGTGTGTGTGTGTGTGTGTGTGTGTGTGTGTTGGGAATTTGTACACTCTCAATAAATATACAGTTAATTAAAAATTTCTCAATGTTCTAATTTCCTCAATATAACTGCATATGGCTTCAAAATTCTCCAAAGAAGTGTTCAAATTTCACATTTTTCCCGGGGGGCTTACAGCGCCCCACGGAACTCCCAGATGTTTAGGCTCGCTTCACTCGCCCATGGGTCCACAGGTCTAAATCCGGCACTGCTTAGACAATAGATATTTTTTAAGAGATGATTAAATTAAAGGAAGGGAGTGTAGTCTTTGCTCGGATGGGTGGGGGTAAGTTGTTCCACACCTTCACACCATGATATTTTATGGAGGTCTGGGACTGAGAGGAGCGCATGGGGGGTGGTCTTAGTAGCTCTGGCTGTCTTAAGTTGTATCTATGATTATTTCAGAACTGGAAATAATTATAGTCAATCAAGTGCGTGACAGATTTGTAAACAAATAGGGCACAGCAGTATAGGTGTTAATATCCTCGAATTTTAACATTTTCAATTTAGCAAATTTTTCGTTAATGTGATCAGAATTTTTAAGTAGGTCATTGTCCGCACAACTCTCTTCTGTGCAGTAATCAAGAGAAGTGTTTTTGAAGAGCCAGAGGTCCCCCATAGTGTGTGACAGTGTATCAAGTGTTGAAAAACAAGATCATAATAGATTTCTTTCATTGCTGCAAGAGTGAGTGACTGACAAGTGTGATACAGGATGCCGCACTGTTTATTGACTTTACTGTGAATGGCTTGTATGTGGTTTCTCCAGCTAAATTTTTCATCAACAATAATCAAAAGAAATTAGTATTTTGTTCATGTTTGAGGACTGTATTACAAAGGTAAAGGGGTTCAAATCTGGGGGTAGGTTTTTCCTTCTGTAAAAGGTATAAGATCAGTTTATTACGTGTTACCCGGGTCCTGACTTAAGTCAATTCATTGTTTATAGTTATCATCAAGGAATGGAAATCTGAGTTGCTGGCATAAAGATTACAATCGTCTGCAAATAAGTTGTATCTGAAACAGACATCATATAATGACAATATTGGTATCATATTCGATTGATTTTAACATTTATGATCCGTTGAGTGGGATAGTTTTATGACTGGCGGTCATGATCGACCAAAAATCCAAGGTGGCTCCCAATAGTTATATTATGGCCCATATCTCAGGAGCCATGTGAGATAGGCTGGTATGTAGGATGGAGTTTTCGGTTATGATTTATTCAATGAGCACATTATAGATTATCCCTTATTGATGGGATTCAAAATGGCGTCCAATATTCAAGATGGCCTCAGAATATCTACTGTAAGATGGTCCTCGTCGATTGCAACAAAATGTTAGAAAACACTAACTTATTAAACAAAATATCATAGAAAGACAATATGTTATTCATTATGATTGACTTATATTAAAACAGCAGATTTTTCATGTTCCTTATAGTCTATTGCCAATCATAATATACTAATATATTAATAGGGAAGAAATCATGATTATGAACATTATTTTTGAGCAAATCATATGAACTCTTTCTCTAGTAACTCCATTATGTACTGTAGTGGCAGGAGTAGGGATGGTTGTCCCTCCTGTTCAATGCTAACTGGCCCGAGGGCCACCTAGACATGAATTTGCATAATGTGTAGAAGATGTCGCCAACATAACGCCCAAGTTAACTAGCTGTGTCTAGGAATAACCCAGGAAGACCGGACAACTCGCCAACTGTACTGGCTGATCATTATCCCCAGAAGCATATTCCCGAAACATTATGATTCAGCTCAATGGTAATTCCACCACAGTTGTCGCCGCTATTACCGCCGCCGCCATTACAGCCACTGCTGCCGCCACCACCAGAATTAATCACAATTAGTATGTCGGTCCATCTTAGCAATGATTAATATACCGCATGCTGACCAGTTTATTTGGGACTACTTTTTAAGAACTTATCCCTCTAGTTGAGATAGTAGTAACATACAGAGAGTCCTAAACACCAGGCATACTGTAACAGTATTTAAAGGTGGTGACGTTGTCGAGGTCCATTGCTGTAATCAACAAGGCCATGGAGTGATTTCTCGTATTGTGTCTGAGAATTGTACCAGAAGGTTAATGTTGCTAAGGGATATTTTGGGAATTTGGCTGAACAGCTTGACATACATTACTGGCCAATCAGAATTCAAATTAAGTGCATCTTCGATTCTGAGAGGTTCGACGATAAGTCAAACCGTGTCTGGTCATACCAACGTACAGTAGTATAAAATGTGAAGTCCATCGCTTTCGGCACACAGACAACAGGATGTCTCTCCTAACACAGGTGATCCTCGCTACAGTTGTGGCCTTCGTGGGTAAGTAAAACGCTATTAAGTATTTCGGTAATGTTTTAACTTTTAATAAACGTCATGAGTTAACCCTTTTGTGACTATATAAGTGTTAAGAGTATTGAGTCACAATAACATAAACCCAGAGTACCTGCCAGCAAAATTTGAAAGTTAGTTTATAAAGGCCAGCAGTATACAGTATATGACTGACGACTCAGTGTTCATCTTATGCTCCTCGCAGGTGCTCAGTGCCCCAGTGATTTCTTTGAGGCTGGTGGCGGCTGCTTCGCTGTGATCGACCAGCCAGGAACTAACCTAACATGGGACGGGTGTCGCAAACTGTGCCAGGATCTTACCACCACAGAGTGGGGCGTCGATCTCGCCACCTTCGACGATGCTGAACAACTTGAGGCGTTCTCCTTTACCTGGTTGACTGCTGGTAAGTCGAATTTATTAATTTGGATGGAAACTATTGGGTATTACGTTATAAGTTCTTAATCATTCTGTTGAGCAGAATTTTAACTTCATGTTGTTACTTTAATCATTTAGTCAGAGAAACAGTAGTTTGGATTTTTCCATATACAGTACATGTAATTAATTTTTATCATAGTTAAGAAACTTCATATCAATAAAGAATTCAAAATTACTAACACCAGTAAGAAGCGTTACGCGTTGCTGATGCTTATGACGTCTGCTCTCTTCCTCGATAACGGTCACACACAGATGAGTAATCTGTTAGTATTCTCTTACTGCATGAATTATTTCCCTCCTCATATTTTGAGTTAATAGTGACCAATTTATCATGGCTTTTAGATTAATACATCGGCAACACCTGAAAACTGTTCTTTTCATAGTTATTATTATCAATTTCAAGATTCTATTCATTGTTCAGTCTTCTCGTTAGATCTTTTTAAATTGTTCTCATATTGCGTTCTATATCAATCCAGCCACTATATTTTCTCATGCTGTATTTCAATGGTAAAGTTTGATAGTAAAGTTACCATGTATCCCCACAGGCGCCGCCTATGATCCCTATCCCTACATGTGGATAGGTGTGAGTAAAGTGGACGGCGAGTGGGAGATGTTAGGTGGGAAGCCTGTGTCCCTGCAGTCCAACATGTGGCTTCCTGGTCACCCACACGAGATGGGTACCGTAGTGTTCCTCGACGACATCACTCTTGAGTCTGGCGAGGAGTCCTATGGCCGCCAGTACTTCCATTGTTCTATGGGTTCGATTGCTCATCGTGAGCGCTGTTTGTGTCGAGCTCAGTAAACCCTCGAGTCAATTTAACTCAACACCACAGTAGCACTTAATTTCTGCATGAGTTTGATAATAAAATATCTTCTATGATTTGTGTATCAATATTTCCAAATATGAAACGAAAACCCCTTTAATAACTTTGAGACAAAATATTTTAGATAATAGCTTTTAACTGTGGGGGGGGATGAGGCCTTAGCATGATATATTTAAGTCCGTACAGGAGCCGCCAGACCACTCTCCTGATCTGGCACATGTTCCAAGTGTTGAGGTGTTAAAACAAGTGATCGAGATGTGTTCCTCCAGCTATGTACTGTCCAGTAAGGTGTACCAAACTGCCTACACTTTCCTTTTGCCTCTCGTTCAAGTCATTCTACGTTTAATCAGTCTTAAACCTCAGAGGAGACATTCCAGACAGAAATCTCTGGACCTCAAGTGGTTTAGGTCGGATGGATTTACAGGTATGATTTCATTTCATTTACCTTTATGTTCTGACAACTGACAAGCTATCACGTTTAAGTGGTTTTGAACAGCAAGATACCAGCTTATGATGAAGGCACGTGTTTTCTCCATACACTAAATTAATTGTCCATAATTGCTACTGTTAACTGTAAATGTAACCACTCAATTTAATGTCTTCGGTAACGTGTTTTGTGTGACAAAGCCTACCAGGAGGTTATTGGGGGTGAGGGTCTTCTCCTCTCTCTTGTGAGAATTGTGGAACAGTCAGGAGTGTTCCTTCAAATTCTTATAAACGTTACGTCTTCGAGATAAATGTGTATTTATCTGTTGTATAACATTATTGACCCTCTCGCGGCAATTGGGGTTGTTTTTACACATTTTTTTTTCGTTTCTTGGTTTTATCAAGTTTCTTCATCCTCCAGGAGTCTCAGCTGAAGGTACGAGTATCCCCTTTTACGTGAAGGTGACCATGGCGACTACTTAAAGTTAAATATCTCTCCATCTGTCTCTATGCTGAGGGGGTGGGGAGGGGTGGGCATCAGGCATCAATGGGCACACACAGCAGTAGAAATACCTCTTGCCAGACCGTCCAAATCCCAACCCGTCAATTTATAGAAATATAATTACTAAAAAAGGCAACGTGTCCAGGAACTGCTCAAAAAGGCAACGGGGAAGACACTTAAGAGGAATACTCTCGGCTTTTCTACGAAGAAATCATGGATTAAGATAATTTGCAAGGATCTTAAGATAACTGTCTGTTATGTAAGAAATGTCTGTGTTGTTGTTGGACACGATGATTATTGCTGCTGGTTCTTGTACTCCCACAGTGTGTGCTGCTTGGACCCGACCTGATGTTCCCTTCAGTTGCTTTCCTTTTATTTCTTCTTATTAACAGCAGTACATCTTGTCCCGGAAGGAATATAAAAAAAAAAAAAAATACAATGTAAATAACTTAGTTGATCAGGGTCCATGATTGTTTTTTACTACTCACTCGGTAAACGTAGGCATGACTCTCTGAAGGGACGTAAGCTGAGCCCAGCAAATGTTGCGGACACAGAAAGAGAATCTGAGTAATTTAGATACTGATATGCTAACCCAAATTTCATGCCTTGTTTTACTGCTATTGATCTGCCATTATGCTCCGACGACTCCCGATTAGTTTTTTTTTATCTTGTATATGATTATAGACCTTCAGGGTAGTGGCCACTTTCCCTTTTTCCATTCATCATCTTTGCGGGGAGTCATCATCATCATCATGTGTTTGTCGGTGACTGCTACACACAGCTGACTGGTCATGGTTACAACTTGTAAGATCTTGTAACTTACAAGATCTTTTATCACTAATGATGACAGTTGGAAATTTAATCCCTGGAGGTGAGGTTTATGTTGATTTTTCAGTTTCAGTCTTCAGGTTATAATAATAATAATAATAATAATAATAATAATAATAATAATAATAATAATAATAATAATAATAATAATAATAATAATAATAATAATAATAATAATAATAATAAACGGTTTATTAATTGTGAGCCTTCGTCTGCACTTTATACTATTGTGATATTTTAATAGGACCATATACCTGTCAAGTAGTGGTAATTGTATAGTCACGTTATCTTTATCATAAAAATTATCATTATCTAGATAATTTTCTCGTGTACTGCCAGCAACTTGCGACCGATTCCTTCCTTTGTTATATAGAATCGGTGTTTGTGGTCAGCGGGACGTTTACGACGAACGCTTCTCTGGTACTCAAGGTAGACGTAGTCCTAGTTTTCTGACCATAGTGAGCTGATGCAGCAAACGTGGTTGGTACTTCCTCCTCAGGTTTGTCAAGCTCGGTAAGTCCTTTCAGCTTTATCAGGCACCAGCAAGATGGGATTAATGTCTTATTCTGAATTTCTCTTCAACTTCATTGTTTAGTTTCTGTTTGTAGAAAGAAATCTCCCGTGTTTGGGTGACATTTCTTATACAATGTTTCATCATCCAGGTGAACGCTTTCCAAATTCTAATACACAAATTCGTCAACATAGTTTAATGAGATGATATCGGTCCTCTGAGCTGAGCTGGGAATTGCCTATACCCCTTCATCCAAGATCAGGTAAGGATCAGTTCTCTCTTTAAATTACTGTTTTATTACTTTAAAGTCTCCTTTAGATGGACAACATGACCCACATTTACGTATGTCGAGAGAAAATCTCTCTCTCTCTCTCTCTCTCTCTCTCTCTCTCTCTCTCTCTCTCTCTCTTGTTTTAGATGATGTTTTCAACATCTTGTGGCTTGTTAAAGATCATTTGATTATTCTCCTCACTGCATATTACAAAACACACACAAACAATTGTACAATTTGTAATGTAGCGATTCTTTCAAATATAACACAAAGAATAAATCATATTTGTATATGACTCAGCATGTTACGTGTTTAATGCTACGAAAATTGTCTCTCCATTCTAGCCCTTGTTAGAATATCCTTGAATTACACGTACCAGCTCATCAGACGTTACAATATATGTACTGTATATATTTATATGAATATTCGATGAAATAACAAAATAAAAGCAAGTTATGAATGCGCACTTCTCGTCAAGTACCACAGAGAACTATAGCTCTAAATTGTTTATTGTTGTTGAAATAGTTTATTACTAACCTTAGTACGCGCTTGAAGAGCTTCGTTGTTGAAGCTCAGTAATAACATGATAACAACAACAACATCAACGTTAAGTAAATGATGGTGACGTTATCACCACCACTATTGGATGTTGTAATCTAACAAGGTCAGATAAAAACAAATGTGAGAGATGAAAAGATCTCACCCATACTACTGTAAGCATCGCCACCCTCTGCTGGCAGTAGTGAACACCAACTAACATTCCTGTCCCTGAGTTTTGTGATAAGAAAATTTAAGCAGTACTGTTGTCTCTTGGAACACCATACTGATTTACTTCGACCCGCACTTGTAAGTACAGCCAACGTGATGACGTAACCCTCAGTACTGAAATATTGTGGACTAATTATGTCTACTCATTTTTTACCTTATCTGGATAATAAGACAATGTGAAATGAAGCGCAACTAAGATTAATAGAGTTATGTACTTTGTATTATGTCACTATGTTTAATGATCTTATTTTGTTAAAATAAAATTGTGTGAGACTAACAAATTATGTATCAGATGAATCACAATATAATACTAATAAACGCCTTGTTCTCTGCAGGTTTTTGACCGTATCAATAAATAATGAGTGTGTCAAAAGGCGAGTTTCAATCATTCCCTTCGACTTGCCCGTCACCCGACCGTCCTTAACTAAGGCGGTTACATCACCATTTACTTCAAACACACACACCTCTTCCACCTACCACACACTCCTCTTCCACCTACCACACACTCCTCTTCCACTCACCACACACACCTCTTCCACCCACCACGCACTCCTCTTCCACCTACCACACACTTCTCTTCCACTCACCACACACTCCTCTTCCTCACCACACACACCTCTTCCCTCACCACACACTCCTCTTCCACTCACCACACACCACACACACCACCACACCTCCTCTTCCACTCACACACACTCCTCTACCACCACACACTCCTCTTCCACCCACCACACACACCTCTTCCACCCACCACACTCCTCTTCCACCCACCACACACTCCTCTTCCACTCACCACACACCTCATCCACCCACCACACTCCTCTTCCCACTCACCACACACTCCTCTTCCACCACACACACCTCTCTTCCACTCACCACGCACTCCTCTTCCACTCACCACGCACTCCTCTTCCACTCACCACGCACTCCTCTTCCACTCACCACGCACTCCTCTTCCACTCACAACACACTCCTCTTCCACTCACCACACACTCCTCTTCCACTCACCATACACACCTCTTCCACCCACCACACACTCCTCTACCGTTAACGTTAAGTCCGTGTTTAAGCTAGGTCGAGTTTAACTGAGTTTATCCTCTATTATAAAATATTCATTTTCTCTAAATTAATCAAAGACACGTTTTCTTAAGCCAAGGTTTATTGGGTAACTGCAGCAGGTACTATTCGCAAGTTTTTGAAACTATTTTCGAGAAATGTTCGGCGAAAATATTGAATAATTTGTGCTCACGATTTGTAGAATGTATTAGAGTATTATAAGTATATTAAGTAAAATAATACTGAAAATTGGAGCATATATTAATTAGAAAACTGTAAACGAACTTAAATGTGAATCGTAGTAAATATTAATTGGCTTTAAATTCTTTTATTTTTACTTTTATCCTCTTCACCACTGATCTGCTCGTTACCCGCTTCGGCGGTCGGTCATGTATCTGTTACCCAATGTTGGTAAGTACTGGGCATGCACCGGCTCCTGAATGTATCTGAACCTGCTCCAGTGTTGGTCAAGTCTGGTCATGAAAGAGCTCACACTCGTTGCCGTCACAACACTCTCTGGCAGGTTGTTCCAAGAGTTCATACCTCTCACTCCGAAAAAGTAACCCCTCACAGTTTTCTGGGCTTGCAGCTTCTTCAGCCTTGAGCTGTGACCCCTTGTGGGGCGAGCGTCCGCCAGCTCCAGGTAAGGACACTCGACTGAGTAGTGAGTGACCTTTGAGATGTTTATACATCTCAATTAGGCTCCCCCTTGCCCGTCTGTAGTCTAAGCTACGCAGTTACAGGCGCTCTAAGCTCTCTGGGTAGCTGAGGTGTCGAAATGCCGGCACCAGTCTGGTGGCCCTTCTTTGGAGATTTTCAATCAACTGACAGTCCCTAGCATATCTCGGGGACTAGACAGTACTCCAGGCGGGGAAACTTTATTGCAGAGAAAATGCAGAAAATTCTCAAAATAAATTAAAGTATTTAGAAACAGGGGTGTGGAGGCCCCCCTCATTATAACTACCCAAGAGGGTGGGGTGGCGAGTGAAGCGAGCCTAAACTTCACTCAACAAGCGCACATGACAATTCTCTCTCTCATTTTACATCTGCAAGACATGTTTATGTCTACTCGTGGGAAGTTCACGAATCATGGGCGACGCAAGTCTCCTCTTTAATCGACAGACACATGACAACCGATGTGCAGATACTACACGACCCAACCCCCTCCGACCGACTGTCAACAAACACAGCGCCCTGATGGCATTCGTAATGGAAGTGATAATGAAAAAAATGTTTTATTTTTTTTTTTTTTTAATCTCAATTTCGTTATTCCATGTAGTTCATTTTTAATCAATATATGTTTGTGGAATTCTAAATATATTATTAGCAACACAAACAATAGCATTCATTAAAAATATATGGTTCATAGGAAAACCAGGTATTCATGAATTTCAAGGAGTAGCTAGCCTAATTTCTATCACGCTTCTTGCTGAACATAATTTTACGTGATGGAATAGATAAACATGAATTTTAGAGAATGAAAATAAAAATAATCCAAATGAATAAACAAATAAATAAAATATTGTAATATGTGGAGGCCCCTGGGCAGCTGCCCACTTTGCCCACTCCTGAATCCGGCCCGTGTTTGTGATACTAGGGTAATATGTTTGTCTCACACTGTCCCGGTGTCATGTACAGTACATGTGTAGTTCGATAAAATCTATCCAAACTTAACGATTTTGATAGTGAAACAGTTTATTTAGCCAGAAGAACACAGATACAGAGTGGATTAAAAATTATAATATTAATATGGGTGAGCCAGTTGAGAGCCTGAGCTCTCTTGTAGGCACCTGATATATGCTGTACATATATCTCAAGGAAATATTATGTAGCATTTATTATCATCTGGAATAGTACACGTAACATGGTGGTAATAAGAACATATCAGAATGTTACCACGGTTATCATTTCGATATTTGTTTATTTTATATTATTTTATTTTATTTATATTTAATTTTTTTGCATTTATATTATAAGTATATACATAATTTACAAAGAAAATTGAAGAACATAAATATGGTAAAGGAGGGAAGCAGTACAACATGGGTTGGATTACGGTGGAACAAGAGGACAGAGCTGTCAGGATTATGTCTAGTTGGCAAATATATTTTTTGCAATGTTAATTTCTTGTCTATCTACATGATAATTTCTGATAAAACGGTTTTGGTGGTGCAATAAAAGCAGGCATATAAAGTAGGTATTACAAATAATATTAATACTTAGATAATAGATATTTCTTAAGTGATGATTTAAAGGAAGGGAGCGAGTTTTTGCTCGGATGGGTGGGGATAAGTTGTTCCACACCTTCACACCATGATATTTTATGGAGGTCTGGGACTGAGAGGAGCGCATGGGGGGTGGTCTTAGTAGCTCTTGGTGCCTTAAGTTGTATCTCTGATTATTCCAGTATGTAAGCTTTGGGAGAGTTCCCTTTAACTTGGCTTATATATAAATAAGTTGAGGGGTTGCGTTACAAACCCAAAATGGTCTTTTCTCTATTTATTGGTAAAACTATATTGGTCACAGTCTATTAGTAGATGCACCATAATTAACACTGTAAGCTGTGAGTGTTAGTTAAGGACGGGGCTCAGCTTGACTGAGTTAGGTCATCCGTCTGATTCTCGTGAGCTTCAAGTGAGGACTGGTGCCGTGAGGGGAGGCTCTGAAGGAGAGGCTGGGCTGACCCTACATTCTCAAGGTCGGCCTACTGATAGAGGAATTTCTCCTCACGTGAACAGCACATGGCAGCTCACAGCTTAATCGAAAATTATCGTGGGGTGATTGGATTATATAAACTAAATGTATTAACCCAAATTTATATAATTGTTATTGCCATGAGACAGGGGCTAATACAACGCTCGGTCACCACCTTCCAAGCTTCTACGAGGAATTAGCTTCTCACAGAAAAACAAAAACAAAAAGCTTTACATAAACCTATCCATGTTACATACATATGTGTGAAAACACTAAACTGAAGCAACTGCAACCTGGGGCTCAGCAGTTACTAGGGTCCTAGTCTTAATTGCCTTACAGAATAGTATATTATGTACAATGGTAAATTGAAATGATATTGATCTTTAGGAGCAAAACAAAAATATTACTGCCAATATTGTTGTCAAGCAAGTGATTGACAGATTTGTAAGCAAATAGGGCAGCAGTAGGTGTTAATATCCTCGAATTTAAAATTTTCAGTTTAGTAAATTGTTCGTTTGTGTGATCTTTTTTTTTTTTTTGTTCAAGTAGGTCATTGTCTGCACAACTCTCTTTTGTGCAGTAACCAGAGATTGTGTTTTGGAAGAGCCAGAGGCTCCCCATAGTGTGTGACAGTGTATCAGGTGTTGGTAAAAAAGATCAGAATAGATTTTTTTCATTGCTGTAAGAGTGAGTGACTGTCGAGAGTGATACATGATACCGCACTGTTTATCGACTTCACTGTGAATGGCTTGTTTGTGATTTCTCCACAAGGGAATTTAGTATTTAGTTTGCGTTTGGGGACTGTATTACCAAGGTATAGGGGGTCCAGATCTGGGGGTAAGTTTTTCCTTCTGTGAAAGATCGTGTAGTGGGTTTTTCGAGGTTTAAGGCCAGTTTATTACATATTACCCAGGTCCCGACTTTTTTCAATTCAGTGTTTATAGTTCTCATCAAGGAATGAAAATCTGAGTTGCTTGCATAGAGATTACTATCGTCTGCAAATAAGTTATATTTTATGAGTGTGCTGGATGGACTATATGTACAAAACAGTACTGGACCGAGAATGGAACCTTGAGGGACGCCATACAAGATTGGTGAGGAGTCAGATTGATGATTATTATAGCAGACATATTGCTACCTATAAGACAGATATGAGGTAAACCAATTGTGGGACAGGCCCCTAACGCCGTAATGTTCAAGCTTTGAAAGGAGGATGATACGGTCGACAGTATCAAAGGCTTTAGAGAAGTCCAAGAATATACAGGCTGTGAACTGACTGTCATCGAAGGAGTTTAAGATGTCATTAGTAAAGGATAACAGAGCACTCTCAGTTGACCTTCTAGCTCTAAGTCCAAACTGAGAGTCTGTAAAGATGTTATTGGCACCTAATTTAAAATACTCTAATCTAATCTAACCTAATCAATCCTAACCTAACCTAATCGTTTATTCTGAGGGGTAATATGAACACGGCTTAAGCTTTCAATGATGTTTTGATCGGACTGCGCATGCCCAGAACATTTCCAGCACTATACAATTTTTTTTTTTTTATTGGGCACCTCCCTACATCCTTGTGTAAGGTGAAGCGCAGAAGCGTTTACAGCGCCCAACAGGGAAGCATGCTATGTTCATGCTTGCCTTTATGTCTCATGAGTTACGGACGTAGAAGCCTGAATACGAATTCGCAACTTTCGACAGGTACCTACTTTACTGCTAGGTGCACAGGGACTAATGGGGGCTAGGAAGTATGTCCAAACAACTTCCACCGACCCGGGAATCGAACCCGTGACATCTCGCTTGCGAGGCAAGAACGGTACCGCTTCTACCACCGATCCCCCGCACTATACAATCTTAGCAGCTGACCACAGATCCCTCACCTCCCCTCTGAACCCATAAATAAGATAAGGTGGTGAGGGATGACGTTGTAACGACGGCTTGTTACCCTTGAGAGTTGTCCAGGTGGAGTCTAAAAGAGGTGGGGGAAGAAGGGGAGGAGGAAAAGAAGAATGAGGAGCAAGAGAAAAAGAAAAATGAGGAGCAAGAGAAGAAGAAAGAGGAAGAAGAGGAGGAGTAGGAAGAGGAGGAGGAGCAGGAAGAGAAGAAGGTGGAGTAAGAGGAGGAGAAGTAGGAGGACAAATGGGAGGATGAAGAGAAGAAGGAGAGAGGAAGAGAGGGGCTAATGAAAATGATAGAGGGGCAATAGGAAGGGGAGGAAAGGGAGAAAAGAGGACGACAGGGGAGAAGGAAATCAAAGAGAGAGAAAAGGGGGATGTATTGGGAGTAGCATGGGTAAGAGAGAAGGAGGAGGAGGAGGAGGAGGAGAAGAGGGAGTAGGTGAGACCGTGAGACCTCAAGGCTTCAGTACAAAACAACACACAAGGGAACAAGTCTGGTCTAACCTGTTTACAATTTCACGGTGGGCGGGGCTAGCATCTCACAATCTAGCCAGGGTCAGTATAAAATTACCCCACCAATGTTTGTAAGGTCGGTTCTCTCAATGGCTTCAACGGGATGATTGTCCTTACGGTTATGTGTGCCTTCATGTCATAGCAGGGAGAATACTGACCTCAACGGCATGAATGAAATTAAGAATTACGTCTAGTGAATCATATTTATTTTGTTTATGTTTCACCTGCTACATTAACTAGAATATTATTGAGTTATTATAGTAAGTTTGTCTTCTATATTGGCTCTTCATTTAAAACTTTGTAAGATAAATGAGTAAATACGTTAAATTATTACCCTAAAATATTATAACAGAGATAACAATCTTATAAAAATGTACCTGTCTTTGAGTACCTTAACGTATATCTGTACTGGTAATGTATCTGTCCGTGTACCCTGTATTTATAACTGCGCCTCTACCTGTATTGCAAATGTAACTTTTTTCCAACTTCTTGTCCCCCCCCAAAAAAAATCATACTGCCTTGACACCAATGCCCTTTGTCACAGATCCTCATATTAAGCGTGTACTACTTTACTGTAATCATGAGAAATAGAAGAGGTAAATAAATGCCTGTTAGAGACATCAAATGGTGAGCAAGTCAGATGTGGGTGACAGTATATGCATTTTTTATTAATTTCCGTGCAAGTATACAAAATGTCATGGTATAATTCTGTATATATTATTTATGAGGAGTTGTGTATGCTGTCGTAAACTTGACATCTCTGTACCTACACTTGGATCTATATCAACTTGTGCTTGTATCTGAAATCTGCATCTGCCTTTGCATCTACCTGTAATATACATATGTATCTGTTTACCTGCGGCTATCCTGTTGCTGCACCTGTATATTTTGCCTGTACTTATATTGTATTTGTTGTACGTATATTTACAGCTGAACCCATAGAAAATAGACAATTTTGTGACCCATACCTGTAAGAAAAATTTCATCTGTACTTGTATATGTACTGTAATTGTCATTATACATATACATAATCCACGAACTTACAAATTATACTGTTCTTGTACATATACTTATATTCTCACCTATATTATTCTTGATTCTGTTTGTATCTCGGCTTATAACATGTACCTGTATTTTGATTTGTAATTGTATCCATCGACTACAGTTGTTTCCATACCAACAGAAAAAAGTGAAATAGGAGAGTAAA
This sequence comes from Homarus americanus, assembly GCF_018991925.1. NCBI lineage: Eukaryota > Metazoa > Arthropoda > Malacostraca > Decapoda > Nephropidae > Homarus > Homarus americanus. The sequence goes on from NW_024718864.1 coordinate 27,327, forward strand.
TCTCACCTGCCTGACCTTATCACTCTATCAGTTGTGTAAGTTGAAGGGCGGCAGGCGAGGACATGAGCTGTTTGTTTCTGACTGGCGTGAGATATAAGGGACCTTGAACACTACTTGGAAGATATTTAATTCTATAAGAGACTTCAGGGGAAGAGATCGTGTACCAGAGGGTTTATATAACACATCTGAGACTCTTTCTTGCATCTCGTATGTAAAAACAGGCTTCAGACTAAAGTCACATTCATCAACATACACTTGGAACTCATGATCAGGGCCAGAAATAGAATATTCATCACTCACAGGACAAAAAGGATTAGGTCGCATAGTTCCAGTGTTCCTACGAGGCCAGTGGCAGGATGTTGGGCTAGGATTCTCTAAGGTTTGTTCACTAAAGTTACGGTTCGTGTTGTCAGTGCAGAAGGTGTGGCTACTGTTGACACACCTGAAACTTGTAGTGTGAAAAGCTTTCCATATGAGTCAGTCAGTTTATGAGAACGCATCTAACGGGCTCACTGAAGCTTAAAGCAAGAGAGAGGTGGCTAGTGTGGTAAAAATAATCACACAGAGACAATACTATGAGTAGAATTGAAGCTTAAGCGAGTCAATGAACTAAGAACCAGTAACCCAATTTAATACGTTCTCACGATATTAATTAACTGGGAGATTCATCGTAAAACTCTCTAAGAATCCGACTATGTGCCGCTAGTAAGTCTTCACATCACCAGTAAAGTGGACAACATATTATCATGGTAGTGTTTGGGTCTCGGTGTGGTGGTGGACATAACTGGCACGGGGAACACCCAACGTACTGTACCTCATTCACCACCAGCGGCCTTGTGCACCCCTCTTGTATGCCACACTGACTCTGATGCACGCACACACACACACACACACACACACACACCACGGACCTACTACCCTCCACCACGGACCTACTGCCCTCCACCACGGACCTACTGCCCTCCACCACGGACCTACTACCCTCCCCCACGGACCTACTACCCTCCACCATGGGCCTACTACCTCCACCACGGACCTACTACTACCTACTACCCACCACCATGAGACCTTCCACCACGGACCTACTACCCACACCACGGACCCCTACCTCTACCACGGACCCCTACCTTCCACCACGGACCTACCACCCACCCTCCACCACGGACCTACTACCCTCCACCACGGACCTACTACCTCCCCCAGGCCACCTCACCACAGACCTACCCTCCCACCACGGACCTCCACCACGGACCTACGCACACCACGGCCCTAGTGCCCTCCACCACGGACCTACTACCTCCACCACTGACCCTACCCATACCACGGATCTACTACCACGGCCCTCCACCACGGACCCTACCTCCACCACGGACCTACTACCCTCCACCACGGGACCGACTACCTCCACCACGGACCCACTACCCTCCAAGACCTACTACCCTCCACCACTACCTACTACCTCCACCACGGACCTGCACACCACTACCTCCACCACGGACCTACTACCTCCACACCACCTACCCACCACGGACCCTACTACCTCCACCACGGACCACTACCCACCACGGACCTACTACCCTCCACCACGGACCTACCACTTCCACCACGGACCCACTACCCTCCACCACGGACCATTCCACCACGGCCTACTACCTCCACCACGGCCTACTACCCTCCACCACGGACCCACTATCTCATTTACCCTCCACCACGGCCACTCTCCACCACGGGCCCATACTCCACAACGGGCCTACTACCTCCACCACGGACCTAATACCTCCACCACGGGCCTACTACCTCCACCACGGACCTCCACCACGGACCTACTACCTCCACCACGACCTACTACCCTCCGCCATGGGCCTACCACCCTCCGCCACGGACCTACATTGCCCTCCATCACGGACCGACTCCTACCCCTCCACCGCCCTCCACCACGGACCCTCCACCACGGACCTACTACCTCCACCCACGGACCCCACTACCCTCCACCACGGACCTATACTCTCCACCACGACCTACAATATTACCCTCCACCACGGACCCTCCCTCCCACGGGCCTACTACCTCCACCACGGACCTATTACCCTCCACCACGGACCTACTACCCTCCACCACGGACCTACCTCCACCACGGACCATTTCTCCTCCACCACGGGCCTTCTGCCCTCCACCACGGACCTACTACCCTTCACCACGGACCTACCTACCTCCATCACGGACCTACTACCTCCACCACGGACCTACCTACCTCCACCACGGACCTACTACCCTCCACCACGGACCTACTACTCACGGACCTACTACCTCCATCACGGACTTACTACCTCCACCACGGACTTCTGCCCTCCACCACAGACTACCCTCCACCACGGATCTACTTGCCCTCCACCACAGATACTACATGCACCTCCATTTACACATACGTGAGAGAAACCACCCATTAAGGTCTTGCATCACGTGATAGAGAACCATTAGTCTTTAAGGTCTTGCATCACGTGATAGAGAACCATTGGTCTTTAAGGTCTTGCATCACGTGATAGAGAACCATTGGTCTTTAAGGTCTTGCATCACGTGATAGAGAACCATTCGTCTTTAAGGTCTTGCATCACGTGATAGAGAACCATTGGTCTTTAAGGTCTTGCATCACGTGATAGAGAACCATTGGTCTTTAAGGTCTTGCATCACGTGATAGAGAACCATTGGTCTTTAAGGTCTTGCATCACGTGATAGAGAACCATTGGTCTTTAAGGTCTTGCATCACGTGATAGAGAACGTTTATACTTTGAAAGTTTGTATAATGAATTAAAGACTTTCTAGTATTTATATTGAAATAGATTGGTTTCTATTTAAAAAAATTAGGCAATAAATAGAAACCTTTTTATGTTGAGATAAAAAACATCTTTACCATAAGAAATTGAATTAAGGGCTTAGAAAACATTTGGTCTCTAAGTGCGTAAGAGAACCTTTGCTATGTTTATAAGTTCATTGAGTGTGAACTTTTGACCTTAAGTTCTTAGAGATAACTTGTGATCCTAAGTTCATGGGCCCAACCTTTAATTTTTAACTTGATGAGTAAAACCTCATGAAAATATAGCCTATTATTATTATTATGGATATAAGCGCCAGGTCAGTGCACCCAGATCTTCAACTACTTGCTGCACAACATTTGGTACTAACAAGGGCGGACTATAATGTATTTTTGTTATTGTCAGTACAAGTGTCGAGGCTCAGAGTACAGGGCACTCAACTATCATATGATATTTGATCCAACTTAGTTGGTGTACTAATCCTGTTGACCAGGATTATACAAAAACAAAAAATAAAATAGTCATTCGTTGTGTGAGAGGACAATAAAAACTGTGAGTTAAGTCGATAGAGTTATATTGTACAAAAGATAGAGATTATTTTCAGAAGCATAACGATCATCTTTGGCACGGGATGATGGGGACTGCCTGCTGACGAGGCCTCCCCGGATCTCCCTATGAGATAATGGACGGACAACTTACACCCTAATTCCCAGGGCGGCGGCGTGGGCGCGGAAGTGGGCGTCCTTGGCGGCGGCTACATTAGCGGTGTCCTGTACGTTACCTTGGACGCCTGCGGGCACTTCGTCCGCTAGGGGACCCGTCCACTTACTGATGGTATCAGGTGAAGCAGCAAAGCGGTGAGTGGCTGGCTGAGGGGCGGGGACGTGTCCTGCCCGGTGTCCTGCGTGGTGTCCGGCGAGATGTCCGGCGAGATGTCCAGCATGGTGTCCAGTGGAGGGAAAGGTGTTAGGGCCAGGAATGAACTGTTGGTTGCCGCCCAAGCTAGCTGAGAAGGAGTAGGCGTTGAAGGCTGGAGGGGCAGCGACGTGACTGGGGAGGGATGTATGGGCTGCACCAGGGCGGGGAGTTGCGTGATAGATGTGTATGTCAGGTGCCAGGGCCGCTAGTTCCGCCAGGCGGTTGTACTCCAGGATGAAGGCATTTCTGGCAGCATGTACTTCAGGAGTCTCGCGAGGAAATCCTTGGCCGAATGCCACGCCAAGTACTACACTCATGATGACCTGAAACACAACCTGGTCGTTACAACACCATTCTTCTCTATCTCAAACACATTCAACAGCTACTGTAATTATAAACGATCAATACATGTACAGTTTAAACTAAAAAAGGTACAGTATCTTCCTCGGGGTAACAGTAAGAGTCGTAATTGATTAAATAGATTCACCAGCGTAAGTACTCACTTAGCTATAAAATAGAGATACTGTACAGTGGTGACAGCGTCATAAAGGATGATAGATGATCAAGGTTCACGTATTGAGGACATTACTACAAGCACAGTATAAGAACAAGTACACGAGTGCGTTAGAGTTCATCTTTAGGTCAACAAGTGCGATCTTCCTACAAAGACAGGAGTACAAAACTTACTTTCTACAGATATTGTCAAATATTTCACCAAGATCATTGAAATGTGACTATCCAACTTTACACACATAAATCTGTTCGAGAATGAACAACTAAAATATTTTGTTAATATACATTAACAGTTCAACAACTTACTCATCTTAAGCATTAAATTTTACTGATGACCAATTAACATGAATCAGTAGCTTAAGGCCACCAAATATCTTCTAGTTTAAGCCAGCTTTAACACATATTTCAACATTATCGTACAAAAGACTGCTGCTACTTACGAGGGAACGCATGTTGCCGAGTTGATGTTGCTTCTGAGCGTAAGGACGAGAGAATAATGCTGGAAAGCTGGGCGGGTTGGCTTATATACGGCTGAAGGCGGGCGACCTTGTCAGCTGGGCCCTCAACACTTGCCTGGGGTCGCGCGGGACGGCCGTCACTTGCTTATTTTTCTCCACTAACAGGCCTACACCAGGCTACTATTTGGAGCCTTTATTTTTGTTTAGCGTCTCCTAATGGTATGCATAATTCTGTGTGGGATCCTGGAAGCTTATAGAAAACTACTGAAATACATACTAGTGAGGAATTTCTGATGCTGAACAATAATATTAGTCATAGAGCAGTGGATTATTTGGAAATACTACTTTTTTTCTCCATGGCTCTAGATAGTGTACTGTGCAGGATAATGAGTGGTATTCAAGATGCTTAAGGGAAGTATTCAGTCGGAAATTCTCGAGGAGATTATGAAGCTTAACACCACCACCTAACATACTCCAGTCCAATATTTCGGACAGGATTATACTGTAGTAGGAAGCGTCAGGTACGACTATTGAATCGAATACTGCCGAAGAAATTCCCAAGTCGAACAATAACAATAGCATTCTCTCAAGTGATTATTTGGGACCTCCACTGATAACACTACTTCTTTTCAATTTCTCTAAAATGGGAATCTCCAGGATACAAGTTGGAATAAAAGTGGCTCAGATGGTTGAATTGAATTATAAACGACAAAATCTCTATCAAGAACTAAATAATAAGGCCGAAACAGAGTGTCTGGGAGAGTTAGCATGACGAATAGACAGACACAAACACAAAATTCCTGGAGACATTCTCACTCTCACCAGCGGTTAGTTACTGAGGTCAATATCACATACGAATTCTTAATATATGGTGCCACACTATTGAAGGACTTTTTGAATCAATTTTCTTTTATAAGCCCCCCCAAAAAAACAAAAGCAAAACAAAAACAATGTAAATAAGACGCTTGCATAAAAAGTGAGACACAGAAACAGACAAACGGACAGGGAGATAAAAAAAAAAAAACCTAGAAATCCTTGAAAGAAAATGTGATAGATGTTATAATTAGTATTGACGTTAAGTTATTTTTTCATGTCCATGTTTTTATACTTATGAAGTTTTTATTGATTAATTGATTCTTCTTCTGTTATTAATGTTGTTATTGTTGTAGTTATTAATGTTATTATTGTTATAGTTATTGTATTTTCTTCTTTATTATTATTACTATTATTTTTGTTAGTTGTAAGAGAAGTCGCGAATAAAAAATCCCTTTGAGATTAACAGAAATTTGCAAATAATATAACTAATAATAACGATGAAAAATAATTACACTATAAATTTAATTGCCAATGACAAATTAATTATGGTGATAAAAATAATACATAAAACATAAATACAAGATAATAAATATAGTTATAATACAAATAAAATAAATTTATCTGAATTAACACACTAATTTAACCCTCACCCTAACTCATTTACATCCGAACGTATTTTAATAACAAATTTAAAACTAATATGTAACCAGGGTGACCAAGATGGCATCGGGAGACTGCACAGAGACACTAATCACCCTCTTAATAAAACTCATTCTCACTGTTTGTTGTGGTGAGGATGTGTTTAGCCTCTGGTCACGCGGTGGTGGTCTGTTCTAGTGAAGGCAAAAGGAATAATGTGTTTACAAAAGTATATACCACGTTAGACCGGGACGAGGATACATCTTTAACACTTAACACTTAAAAGAGAAATGGCGTATAATTTTGGCCTTATTTAAGTAGCAGACTCCGATCTTGGTAATGGCCGAGGTTCAAACATAATAGGAGATATTATAATGTCAGTTTTCTACAAGTCACAAATTGAAATAACAATGTGGACAAGAGAGTTTAAAATAGGTTGTGCAGGGATGCCTTTGACGACCCAGGTTCAAGATGGTGTACATGACTAACCTCTGGGGTGGAGCATAAAGGATAAGAATGAAAGGGAGATGAGTGGGGAGAGGGAAAAGAGAGTGGGGAGTGGGAAAAGAGAGTGGGGAGTGGAAAAGAGTGGGGAGAGAGAACGAGGTGGGGAGAGGGGAAAGAGAGTGGGGAGAGGGAAAAGAGAGTGGGGAGAGAGAAAATAGAGTGGGGAGAGGAAAATAGTGGGGGAGTGGGAAAAAGAGTGGGGAGAGGGAAAAGAGAGTGGGGAGAGGGAAAGGAGAGTGGGGAGAGGAAAATAGGTGGGGGAGTGGGAAAAGAGAGTGGGGAGAGGAGAGGTGGGGAGAGGAAAAGAGAGGGAGAGGGAAAAGAGAGTGGGAAGGGAAAATAAGTGAGGGAGGGAAAGAAGAGTGGGAGAGGAAAATAGAGTGGGGAGGGAAAAGAAGTGGGGAGGGGAAGGAGGTGGGGAGAGGGAAAAGAGAGTGGGGAGAGGGAAAAGAGGTGAGGGAGAGAAATAGAGTGGGGAGAGGAAATAGAGTGGGGGAGTGGGAAAAGAAGGTGGGGAGGCGAGGTGGGGAGGAGGAAAAGAGGTGGGGAGAGGGAAAAGAGAGTGGGGAGAGAGAAAATAGGGGGGAGAGGGAAAGAGTGGGGAGGGAAATAGAGTGGGGAGGGGAAAGAGAGTGGGGAGAGGGAAAAGAGTGAGGGAGAGGGAAAATAGTGGGAGTGGGAAAGAGAGGGGAGAGAGAGAAATAGAGTGGGGAGGGAAAGAGAGTGGGGAGAGGGAAAATAGAGTGGGAGAGGGAGAAAAGAGAGTGGGAGAGGGAAGTGGGGAGAGGGAAAAGTGAGGAGTGGAAAAGAGGGTGGGAGGAAACGAGAGTGGGGAGAGGGAAAGAGAGTGGGGAGAGGGGAAAAAGAAGGTGGGGAGAGGAGAAAAATAGAGGGGGAGAGGGAAAGAGAGTGGGAGAGGGAAAATAAGTGGGAAGGGAAAAGAGAGTGGGGAGAGGAAACGAGAGTGGGGAGAGGGAAAAGGAAAGTGGGGAGAGGGAAAAGAGAGTGGGAGAGAGAGAGAGAAAATAGAGTTGGGAGAGGGAAAATAGAGTGGGGAGGGAAAAGAGAGTGGGAGAGGAAACGAGATGGGGAGAGGGAAGAGAGTGGGGAGAGGAAAGGAGAGGGGGGAGAGAGAAAATAGAGTGGGGAGAGGGAAAATAGAGGTGGGGAGTGGGAAAAAAGAGGTGAGGAGAGGAAAAGAGAGTGGGGAGAGGGAAGAAAGAGGTGGGGAGAGGGAAAGAGAGTGGGGAGAGGAAAAGAGGAGTGGGGGAGGGAAGAGAGAGGGGAGAGGGAAAATAGAGTGGGGGAGGGGGAAAAGAGAGTGGGAGAGGGAAAAGGAAAGTGGGAGAGGGGAAAATAGAATGAGGGAGAGAGGGAGAAAATAGAGTGGGGAGAGGGAAAAGAGAGTGGGGAGAGGGAAAAAAGGTGGGGAGGGAAAGAGAGTGGGGAGAGGGAAAAGAGAGTGGGGAGAGGGAAAATAGAGTGGGGAGAGGGAAAATAGAGTGGGGAGAGGGAAAAGAGAGTAGGGAGAGGGAAAATAAAAAGGGGAGAGGGAAAAGAGAATGGGGAGAGGGAAAAGAGAGTGGGGAGAGGGAAAAGAGGTGTGGGGAGAGGGAAAAGAGAATGGGGAGAAGGAAGTATAGGCTGTGGTTAGGAGGCTGTAGAGGTAGTAGGTAGGGTCATGACAGGAGGAAGAGGAGTGTGGGAGGTGTTTGAGAAATGGGAGTGTGTGGACAGATGACTTTACTGTAGGATAAGTTAATATGTCCTCAAGAACACCTGTTTCATTGACGTAATTACTTAGTGGAGGATATTATGTCACATTAACGGTTAGGTTAGGTTAGTTAAGGATCTGGAAAGACGCCTGACTGACTGAGGTAGTTAGGATACAGTATTATCAGTGTTATATTATGGTGGTTAAGGTCACAATTAAATGTTTATCATAGTGTTACAGTGTGGGTACAGCCTCACTAACTGTTTACATGTGTCTGTATCCTGACCTGATTCTGGCTACGATTACAGCATACTGTGTGGTTCACTTATTGCGTTGGTAATACTGGCACCTCTTGTTACAACACATTATGTGGTTCACTTACTGTGTTGACCATATTGGTACTGTACACACATGCCAAAAAGTATCTTTTCGGAGGGATCCCATGAAGTTAAAATGAACACTGGGACTCCTGTTGTTCTCGGTAAGGTTGTCAAAACATTTTTCGTCCGTTTTATCATATTGTCTAACACAAAATAGCAAAGATATTTTTTGAGCGTGTATCCCTCGTGTCACACATGTTGGCACACTAATACTATTACTGTCAAGTATTTGTGTGTGTCTCAGTTTTTCCAAGCTGAAGATATTCTGTTTCCTATTGTTTGGTTTTTATGAAAACTTTAGATAGTCCAAAGTCATGGACTGTGTTATCTTTGCTGCTGCCTCGCTGGCCAATCAATTTACATATTCTTGTTTCCTAATGCCAGCATGGGACGCGCTTGGTAGTGCTCTTTCACACTCACTCTTTTTATTCTTCAGGAAACTGAAGAACGTGTTTGGTATTTCTGTGTGTGTGTGTGTGTGTGTGTGTGTGTGTGTGTGTGTGTGTGTGTGTGTGTGTGTGTGTGTGTGTGTTTAACTGTTTGTGATCGTGAATGCTGTTAGTCCGTTTATAGTATATGTGTGTCAGTGTGCACGTATAATTTGTTTGTACACTATATGCATTTGTGTAAGCATGAGAGTATTCCTAGATCCATTTGAGTATGTGAGTAATCTGTGTTGGCGCGCCAGTGAACGTGACCGCGCAGGTATTTACTCACACAAGCTCTCTCTCAGCGTCTCTCTCTCTGTACCTTGACCACTACACACAGGTGGCAGGAAGACCGACAAATGCGAGGTTAACGCTAAATTGACCACCACCACCAGATGCTATAGCCAGGTAAACACTCTTAATTAACCAGATAATATTGCCAGGTGGATACTCTATTAACCGATTAGTACATACATACATATATACATTACATACATATATACACACATACATATATACACACATACATTACATTACATACATACATACACCCTGACCTCTGAGGCTGTATTATAAATTGGACGCGGAAGAGACATCAGTACTGGAAGGTTTATACGCTAATAAAATAGTCATACGGATCCTGTGTTACGCTTCCTTAATAACACGAGAGAGAGAGAGAGAGAGAGAGAGAGAGAGAGAGAGAGAGAGAGAGATTCACTTTAGGTTAGGGTTACATATCATCTGTCTCATTATTATGCCGTTATTATTCTCTTCCTTCAATATCCATCTTTACTGCTATCATTCTAGCCTATAATTATCCCATTATACTTTTAATGTCATTTATTATTAATTATCGCTCGAGTCTGAAGGGGTTAATCGTAGTGACATGACACCAGAAAGGGTTAATTTAAGTGACGTCATAACACCAGAAAGGGTTAATTTAAGTGACGTCACAACACCAGAAAGGGTTAATTTAAGTGACGTCATAACACCAGAAAGGGTTCATTTAAGTGACGTCACAACACCAGAAAGGGTTCATTTAAGTGACGTCACAACACCAGAAAGGGTTCATTTAAGTGACGTCATAACACCAGAAAGGGTTAATTTAAGTGACGTCACAACACCAGAGAGGATTCATTTAAGTGACGTCACAACACCAGAAAGGGTTAATTTAAGTGACGTCACAACACCAGAAAGGGTTCATTTAAGTGACGTCACAACACCAGAAAGGGTTCATTTAAGTGACGTCATAACACCAGAAAGGTTAATTTGACGTCACAACACCAGAAAGGGTTCATTAAGTGACGTCATAACACCAGAAAGGGTTCATTTAAGTGACGTCACAACACCAGAAAGGGTTAATTTAAGTGACGTCACAACACCAGAAAGGGTTAATTTAAGTGACGTCACAACACCAGAAAGGGTTAATTTAAGTGACGTCACAACACCAGAAAGGGTTCATTTAAGTGACGTGACGTCACACACCAGAAAGGGTTAATTTAAGTGACGTCACAACACCAGAAAGGGTTAATTTAAGTGACGTCACAACACCAGAAAGGGTTAATTTAAGTGACGTCACAACACCAGAAAGGGTTCATTTAAGTGACGTCACAACACCAGAAAGGGTTAATTACAGTGACGTCATGACACCCAAAATGGTTAATTCCAGTTACGTCATATTTGGGGAAAAGGTTAATTGAAGTGAACTCCTCATTACGTTACCAGTTAGAGGGGGGGTGGGTTAATTTATGACCCTTTCAGACGCCTCTCTGTATCGTAACCCAGACATTATGGAAAATTAACATAAGAATCTTTGTGTCGTCGTAAACCAGTTAAATGCGTTCTTAAGTCAACAGTTACGGGGGTAAAATTTCACCTACGAACCTTTTAAGAGCCTGAGTGAGTCGTGGTGCCGTTGTGAACTTTCGGCGTAGACACTAACAAGGACGGCGATAATGTCTCGACACAAAAAGATAGAAAGACAGAGGGGGAGGGGTGAAAGGCAGGAGGAGTGAGGAGAAGGAAGGAAAAAGGAGGAGGAAGGAAAAAGGAGGAGGAAGGAGAGGAGGAGGAGGAAGAAAGAGGAGAAGGAGGAGGAGGACGGAGAGAAGGAGGAAGAAAGAGGAGGAGGAGGAGGAGGAGGAAGAAAGAGGAGGAGGAGGAGGAGGACGGAGAGAAGGAGGAAGAAAGAGGAGGAGGAGGAGGAGGACGGAGAGAAGGAGGAGGAAGTGGAGGAGGAAGAGAGGAGAAGATATGAAGAGATAGAGGAGTATTAGGCCGAGGCGTAATTTAGTGTTAAAATTTTTGTGAACGAGGTGTTGGGATTATTTGCTGTTCCAGCCAGCAGTCATTTTGGGAAGCTTCACGAGATTTTCTTGTATATTTTGATATATTAATTATATAAGACTTTTATAGAATGTATAGCATCATTTTTGTTATGATTTAATTACATATTGTAAGTCTCGATCACAGTAGAAAGTTCTAGAACTTCCCAGGCGTGTCTTGTTCCGACTTGCAATTCCTGGGTGGTACTAGGATGTTCTAGGGGCGGCTGATAAGGGTCTATAAGCTGCAGCGAGCTGCCTAGTGTGAAGTACAAGCCTAACCAAAAGATAATTAATTGTTGTTCAAGTATTGTGGAATTGTTGTGAGCTGACTGTATATATACGAAGTGAGAAGACCAGTTGGAAGACACCCTGTGAACAGTTATGTGGAGATCTGGTGATTATTAAAGAGGACTACAGTTCACAAGTGTTTCAGTGACCTGGTGGAAATCTACCTGCCTGTTGTTTGTCTGTACACTGAAACCGATCATCGGGAAATTACCGGAGGATAGCGGGACAACCAGTGATAATTCGATGACACTTGCGAGATATCTACTGCTTCTGTATTTGCGACCCTGGCCGCTAGTAACCAGTGGTGGAAGCTGGTAAGAGGTAACAGGAGGAGAGAAAAAAGGAGATAAAGTAATTGTACTAAGCAAGGCAGATGGTTGAAGGTGCCACATTTAACTGAAATATGACCAAATAACTTCATCACCAACATGAGCGGCTCGCGAACGTTGTATCGAGTGACCTTCTGATCCACAATCCCCAAGATGTTGGACCACCCGGCTTTAAGTCTGCCACCCAAGCAGAACACTGAACTACAGGACTACGCTATCTGTCAGGGTAACAAACTTGCTGGGTGAGACGTGTTGTGTCTTGCTCACAAAGTGTATCACCACCGACCCTCTTATAATGAACAAGGTTTAACAAGAAACACAACTGGTGACGATACACCCGAGTCTACCTGTGGCCGTTATATATTACGAAAGTTATCTGGGAAAACCACTAGGCTATCAGTATCCCCACACGCCCTCTGCCCCACCAACACTACCCAAGAACACCACTGTAGCACAAACAATACCAAAATAACACCACTGCACCACAAACACGCCACTCAACCACAAAAACAGACACACAGGACTACTATAAGCACGAATAAAAGGTCCACGAATAAAAGGGTGTCGTTTACAGCACAGTGTCGCAGTCCCTCCCTAGTGACTGTCTTCCTGGAACTATATACTGTACTGTAATATATTGTTTTGTATTATTATTATTATTATTATTATTATTATTATTATTATTATTATTATTATTATTATTACACACACACACACACACACATCAGAATCCTGGACCGTAAGCATGAAGTAACCCGGGGACTTCAGAACCTGCTGTGGATGGGAGGTAGATGTGCTACATATGCTGCCACCAGGCATTCAAAACCTCACACAAATAACAATTCTTATACTAGAATGTGCAAGATGGTGGTGTGGTGGGGAGAATTGGTAAGATTGCTAAAGGTTCTTATAAAACTATATTTAATTATATAGCACCTTACAGAGATTGATACACGACATCTGTTCCCTAAAAGTAGATAGGGAGTCTTATAATGCAATTTAAGTGGATAAAACAACATTACCCCCCACCCAGGTATCCTCACCTCACACTGAGAAATAAAATCTAGTTGTAACCAGCAGGGTGTGCCGGTAGGGCAGCCTATAGACACCTACTGCCTTCTGAATACCTGCTGCCTGCTAAACCCCCATTGTTAGCACAAAGGCTCATTAATACGCATCTATAGACTCCCCAGAAAGGCTCTTCCTCCAGTGTTATTTTCATTCTCATACTTGGAGACTAAACTCGCTAGTACAATGTTTGAGGAAGTCAGTTGGTGCCCATACACAGTGACATCAGGACGGCCGTCATGCTTACTGAAGGTTACAAGTGTTCCCTGAAGAATGCAGTGATGGGTAGGGAAACACCGGGTAACACTGAAGTCCATTTATTTATGGATAAGAGAAATACAAGTGGTGAGTAGCGTGTGCCATGCACGGCTCACACAGTCAGACTGAGACTGCCTTGCCATATGGCAGCCTCGGGGCAATGTTGCCACATAACACGTGCAGTGCTGCCACGTGATGATATACAGTACATAGGTGCTACTCGGCACAGTAGCTTATATACAAGGTTGCTACTCGGCACAGTAGCTTAGATACATAACCTACATTTACAAACAAACTCGCTGCTGAGTGAGACGTGTTGTGTCTGCCCACAAAGTGTATCACCACCGACCCTCTTACTATGAACAAGATACACAATTTCAGGCGACAACACACCTGGTTCTACCTGTGGCCGTTATATGTAAGGAAAGTTATCTGGGGAAACTCTGTTAAATTGGGGAGCCTGTTTGATTAATCATATCTGTTGTCACCTGTAAGTTGTGTATCTTGTTAAACCGCTGTGTGTGTGTGTGTGTGTGTGTGTGTGTGTGTGTGTGTGGTTCGCTCCTTGTGCACCCCAAGTCTACCCAGTTGTGGATTGGTACCAAAGCTTACAGTTGGGGATATGAAGTGAAGGCGACGAGAGCAAAGGCGGCTACACTGCCTCCTTGCCGGAGAAACGCTTATGGTCTACAGTGTGTGGTATCCTCACAAAGGTCTATGTACATTATGATTTTTTTTCAGGGACGTTGTAGTCAATTTTAAACCCATTGTCTCACTCGCTTTATAGGGATATTTCTTATGATTTGATTAATGGAAGAATATAGCTAAGAGCAATAAGGAGTTTAAATTTTAGACAGACAGGCAGACAGACAGACAAGCAGACAGACAGACAGACAGACAGAAGTACGTACGCACATGGACACACAGAAGCACACAAATATAAACACCCATAGAATTATAATAAATGTTTGGTCCTCGTGTTCGAGGTTGGCCAGCCCTGCAGGCGAAATTGTTTAGGGTGTGCTAGTGTCGCCAACACAATCACTACACCTTATGATAACGAGCTGTCCTATAGTGTCAAGAAATAACTAAAAGACACCGGACAACTCGCCAACTGCACTGACTAACCATTACTCCGGAACACAATCTGCCAATCGATTAACATCCAGGTCCCCAATTACTTCTGGGTAGACAAGAGGCGAAAGACGTAAAGAAACTTGCCTATGTTTTCACCCTGCCCGGGGATCGAACCCGGGACTACTTACTTGTGGTTCGAGCGTGTTGACCATTATACACATACACAGACAAGCGCAGGGAGGCAAGACAAACACACACACACACACACACACACACACACACACAAAAGCAGTAGTAGGGAGCGGAAGTACATGAAGGTCAATAAGTAGACCAGCTCTTTGGACAACCTACTGTTCTACGGCGTGGCCTCCGACTGCCACCTGGGGAAGGTCTGACGTAGAGAGATGATAAAGGAAGGTGGAAAGAGGCTTGGAGGGAGGATGGGAGGAGGATGATAGAACGGTAAAGGGAAGATATAAAGGAAGGAATAAGAGGCGGTTTGGAGGATTGTAGAGGGAGGGTAAAGGAGGGTGAAAGTTGAAGTATGGATGAAGGAGGGAGAGAAGGAAAAGAAAAAGTGGATGAGGGTAATGGAAAGAGAAAGGGATACGAAGAGACAAGAGGGGAGTGGGGAGGAGATAGGAGAATGAACGATAGAAAGAAGATAACAGGCAGGCGAAACAGGTCAAACAAGAAACAAGGAAGGTCAAACAAGAAACAAGAAAGGTCAAACAAGAAACAAGGAAGGTCAAACAAGAAACAAGGAAGGTCAAACAAGATGAGAAAGTAAGAAACAAGAAAGGTCAAACAAGAAACAAGGAAGGTCAAACAAGATGAGAAAGTAAAAAACAAGGAAGGACAAACAAGCGACAAGGAAGGAGACACAAGGAAGAGATATACCATACCAGGTGTTGGTTGGGACGAGGTGGTGGGCGGACCTTGGTATTCCCTGGAGCAGGTAAGGTCGGGAAAGGGATCACCTGGCTGGAGTACCTCAAACTCCACCTACCCTCCTGGATATTGAACATTTGGACATAACGTCTGGACATAACAATAACACCTGGTCGTAACCCCTGGCATAATACCTGAACATAACCCCTGGACATAACCCCTAGACATAGCCCCTTAACTTAACACCTGGACATAACCTTTACATAACTCCTGGACATAACCCCTTAACATAACACCTGGACATAACCCCTTAACATAACACCTGGACATAACCCATTAACATAACTCACGGACAAAACCCTTTAACATAACACCTGGATATAACCCTTTAACATAACTCCTGGACATAACCCCTTAACATAACTCCTGGACAAAACCCTTTAACATAACACCTGGATATAACCCCTTAACATAACACCTGGACATAACCCTTTAACATAACACCTGGACATAACCCTTAACATAACCCCTTGACATAACCCCTTAACATAACCCCTTAACATAACCCCTGGACCTAACCCCTTATCATAACCCCTGAATACACCTGGACGCATTACCTGAGCCACACCTCATTAACCAACATGGAATACATCACCTTGATAAGACCCGGAGGCGGATCTATTGAAAGAGACGATAATGAGTTCCTGTCACTTTTGTTTTTCTCTCCCTGTCTGTCTTTATCTCTGTCTGTCTGTCTGTCTATAATTTTTTCTATTTTCTCCTTATTTGCCTGTCTGTGTCTCTGTCTTTCCCCATCTCTTTCTATCCATCCATACATCTCCCTTTTTTCTCTATGTCTTTCTAAGTGTGAGAGATAGAAAGATGGAGCAGGTGTGAGAGACAGGGAGGCGGCCTCGGGAACCACTTGTCGCTGCAGCTGGGTGGTGGAGGATGGCAGACACAAAAACTGAGAGGAGAGGCAGCAGTGTACCTCGGCCTAGACACACACACAGGGAAGGATGTCCTCGACTGTATAAGGCGGTGATGCAGTGTAATGTAAGAGGTGGCCCCATGATACTGTGTTGTTATAGTACAGTACAATGTAATATCTGTCTGGTCAATTAATCTATTTGTACACACACACACACACACACACACACACACACACACAGAGGAGTATGTAAGTAAAAGAACAGGTTAATAAAAGAAGGGGGTAGGTGCTTATGTTCGGGTGGCCAAGGAATAATGGGTTGTCTAAATAAAAGTGGGCGGAAGGTGGGCGTAGCAACAAGGTAAGAGAGACAAGAGGCGGAAGACTGCGTTAGTTGATTATGACGACACACAGGGTCATGTGTGTTCTACGCCCCCATGGTCATCCTTCTTAACTACGCTTTTCATATCATACATAGTTACGAGGTATAATATCTTCAGAGCTGTTGAGTAATATATTGAAGTTATTTTATAGTTAGATTTTCTTTTGTATTTTTATGGAAGTTTGTCTAAACCTGTCAATAAACACCAGTACATTGGGGACTTCATTGCCTGAGGTCTTGTACGTGCGACACAGTTCTTTATGTGAATGATTTTTTTTTCTCCCACTACGAGATACGTCTAAGCTATTTCGTGGTCATTTGTATTCAGGATTATTTTCATTTAGTAGGTAAAAACATACTATTCATACCATACTTATATTGTAATTTGTATATTTCTACATGTTATACTATGCCACTGCTGGAATCCCACAAATCTCAATTTTGTCCCATCACTTTTGTTTCTCCAATGACATGCAACAAGGGCACCCAAGAGTACCTGGAATTCATAACTGGTCTCTGTTCTTCATACGGTCAAACAACATCCTTCGTCAGCGATAGAACTTACGTACAAAAATATTCATATATATTGGAAATTTGAGAACAGAAAGGTTATTGATTACTTGTTAATACCGATGGTGACGCAAGAGTTTTGCCATTAAACTGTTCTGTACAGTGATGACCATCCCGATAAATTATATTCATAATTAATTTTTTTCTCCAATTTTCAGATGGTGTCTCGGTGGTCAGTTTGTGTTCCTATTTCCTTTGCCATAGTAAATACATTCCAGAGTTCTAAAATTTTTACACCGATTGATTGCGTTTTAGATGTGTCTTTGACGCTTGCAATTTGGTGAGGAATCAGGGAGACTACTATAAATTCACTGATAATTAAGCGATAAGTTATTAGTAGCCTCCGCGTCTTATGCACTTCGTCAAATTGGCCAAAAAAATCTTCAAATTATGTTTACTTTTAGGAGGAAGGAACATATTATGTACAACGGGGGAAATATGAGTTATGGTCCTCCCCCAAAAATTACTAAATGGTCCCGTAGATAAACAAAACGTCTCACGAGGCGGTCCCGGAGTAACGGCCCTACTCCCTGCAAGAAAATACATTGTCTGGTTTTCCTTGCTCCACTATCGGAATTTAATAAGGTGCGTTAAATAAAACATTCTCGTGAAGCTCTCCCAGAAAACAAACCATTATAAAGGATATGAGCCTCAAAGAAACCTTAACTGATTTCAATTTCAATCGGAGTCCCAAGAGGTCGCTTCGTGTTCCTATTCTCTTCTGCATAATTATATACATGTTTCTCCTCTCAGGGCCAGAAGCGACACTCATGCCTGTACAGGACTTAACCTTTCCCGACAACAGTCTATCATGTGTGTGTGTTAGCCTATCAGGTCTCCGGCCATCTCCTCCTTCCTTATTGTTTACCATGCACGGGGTCACCCACTTGGCTCATCGTTCTCCTTTGCTCTCTGTTCCAACACGACTTTATCCCAAATAAACTGAACTATATCTATGTAATCTTCATCTTTTAATTTCTTCTTTAATCATCTCTCCCTTTTATCTACCGTATATATCTATGATTTTCTTTGTGTTCTGAGAGTGTCGTCATCATTTTACCATCTCCTGCCCTGTGGTGTAGGATAATACATTGCCCCGTGTTGCAGGATGATGACACTAATACTACAGTGTGTTGTAGGATGATGATACAATTATTGGTCTGTGTTGTAGGACGATGATACAATTATTGCCCTACTTTTTGCCCCATTTGCCCTCCCTGCCCTCCTCCTGACACTCATCCGTGAAGATTAACACGAAGGACGCCAGGATCAGGCCACGACGCTCCACCCATCCGGAACGTGACGTGGTGAGGGTGGATCCTGACACCTCCAGCTGGGATAGGTGTGTCAGCAGGGATGTTTGTGTCAGCAGGGATGTTCGTGTCAGCAGGGATGTTTGTGTCAGCAGGGATGTTTGTGTCAGCAGGGATGTTCGTGTCATACGGATGTTTGTGTCATGTGTCAATGTTCGTGTCAGCAGGGATGTTTGTGTAAGCAGGGATGTGTGTCAGTGCTTGTGTCAGCAGGAATGTTTGTGTCAGCAGGGATGTTTGTGTCAGCAGGGATGCTTGTGTCCAGCAGGGATGTTTGTGTCAGCAGGGATGCTTGTGTCAGCAGGGATGTTCGTGTCAGTAAAGATACGGATGTTTGTGTCAGCTGGGATGTTTGTGTCAGTCAGTGATTGGGATGTTTGTGTCAGTCAGTTGGGATGTTTGTGTCAGTCAGCAGGGATGTTTTGTATCAGCAGCAGGGATGTTTGTGTCAGCAGGAAGGTTTGTGTCAGTAGGGATGTTTTTGTGTCAATGGGGATGTTTTGGCCAACAGGGATGTTTGTGTCAGCAGGATGTTTGTGCAGCAGGGATGTTTGTGGAAGCAGTGTCAGCAGGATGTTTGTGTCCTTGGGGATGTTTGTGTCCAGCTGGAATGTTTGTGTCAGCAGGGATGCTTGTGTCAGCAGGGAGGGTTTGTGTCAGCAGGAGGAGGTTTGTCGGCAGGGATGTTTGTGTCAGCAGGGATGTTTGTGTCAGCAGGGATGTTTGTGCTCAGCAGGGTGTGTCAGCAGGATGTTTGTATCAGCAGGGATGCCCAGAGCTGGGATGTTTGTGTCAAATAGCTGGGGGATGTTTGTGTCAGCAGGGATGTTTTGTGTCAGCAGGGATGTTTGTGTGGCATGTTTGTGTCAGCAGGGATGTTTTGTGTCATGTTTGTGTCAGGGATGTTTTGTGTCAGCAGGGATGTTTGTGTCAGCAGGGTTTATGTTTGTGTCAGGGGAGGCTTGCAGTCAGCAGGATGTTTGTGTCCAGCAGGGGATGTTTGTGTCAGCAGGGATGTTTGTGTCAGCAGGGGATGTTTGTGTGTCAGCAGGGATGTTTGTGTCCTTGTAGGGGATGTTTGTGTCAGCAGGGGATGTTTGTGTCAGCAGGGATGTTTGTGTCAGCAGGGATGTTTGTGTCCTTGATGTTTTGTGTGTCAGCAGGGATGGGATGTTTTGTGTCAGTCAGCAGGGATGTTTGTGTCAGCAGGGATGCTTGTGTCCAACAGGGATGTTTGTGTGTCAGCAGGTATGTTTGTGTCAACAGGGGTGTTTGTGTCAACAGGGATGTTTTAAAATAGCAGTGTCAGCAGGAAGGTTTGTGTCAGCAGGGATGTTTGTGTCAGCAGGGGATGTTTGTGTCAGCAGGGATGTTTGTGTCCTTGGGGATGTTTGTGTCAGCAGGGATGTTTGTGTCAGCTGGGATGTTTGTGTCAGTCAGAGGATGTTTGTGTCAGCAGGGATGCTTGTGTCAGCAAAGGGATGTTTGTGTCAACAGGGATGTTTGTGTCAACAGGGATGTTTTTGTGTCAACAACAGGATGTTTTGTGTCAGCAGGAAGGTTTGTGTCAGTAGATGTTTGTGTCAGCAGGAACGTTTGTGTCAGTAGGGATGTTTGTGTCCAGGGGATGTTTGTGCAGCAGGAAGGTTTGTGTCAGTGAATGTTTGTGTCAACAGGGATGTTTGTGTCAGCAGGTATGTTTAGTCAACAGGGATGTTTGTGTCAACAGGGTCCTTGAGAGTTTGTATCAGCAGGAAGGTTTATGAAGTAGGGATGTTTGTGTCAGCAGGAAGGTTTGTGTCAGTAGGGATGTTTGTCAGCAGGGATGTTTGGCTGTCAGTAGGGAAACTGGGGATGTTTGTGTCAGCAGGAAGGTTTGTGTCAGTAGGGATGTTTGTGTCAGCAGGAAGGTTTGTGTCAGCAGCAGGGATGTGTTGTGTCAGGGATGTTTAAATAAGCAGGAAGGTTTGTGTCAGTCAGTAGGGATGTTTGTGTCAGCAGGGATGTTGTGCCAGCAAGGAAGAAGGAACAGGGGATGTTTTGTGTCAGCAGGGATGTCAACAGGATGTTTTGTGCTCAGAAGGGATGTTTGTGTCAGCTGGAATGTTTGTGTCAGTAGGGATGTTTGTGTCAGAAGGGATGTTTCTGTCAGAAGGGATGTTTGTGTCAGCAGGAATGTTTGTGTCAGTCAGAAGGGATGTTTGTGTCAGCAGGTATGTTTGTCAGTCAGCAGGGATGTTTGTGTCAGTCAGCAGGGATGTTTGTGACAGCAGGGACTGTTTGTGTCAGCAGGGATGTTTGTGACAGCAGGGATATTCTTTTCAGTCGGGATGTTTGTGTTAGCTGGGATAGAACAGTCGGCAATAATAGAATTGTCAGCAATGATGAAAACGTCTGTGGTTATCGAACTTGCAACCATCATGGCTGACGACCTGACCAATAGAAGCTCTCCTAAGATGATAAAATAATTATATAACTCAGTATGACATTTTCCTTCATATAAACAGTACGTATTATCATCCCAAAAGAGCATTATATCATCTGAGCCCCCCCCCCCAAAAAAAAAGAACGTATATTTTCATCTAAAACTATACATATATAACATCTAAATAAACTCTACATATCACAATTACTTCTACATAGTGTCACACAAGTTTCTATATACGTATCATGAAAGCTCTACATACTATCATAAGAATTCTACAAAATTAGGCACATATTATATACAGAAAAAGAAACTACATATTAATCAAAGAAGAAAAAACTATATCGTTTCATCCTGGTCGAGTTTCATATTACATCTTCAAGGCATTGTTGTTTTTGTCCAATGTTTCATCCTGGTCGAGTTTCATATTATATCTTCAAGGTATTGTTGTTTTTGTCCAATGTTTCATCCTGGTCGAGTTTCACAATACATCATCAAGGCATTGTTGTTTTTGTCCAATGTTTCACCCTGGTCGAGTTTCATATTACATCTTCAAGGTATTGTTGTTTTTGTCCAATGTTTCATCCTGGTCGAGTTTCATATTACATCTTCAAGGCATTGTTGTTTTTGTCCAATGTTTCATCCTGGTCGAGTTTCATATTATATCTTCAAGGTATTGTTGTTTTTGTCCAATGTTTCATCCTGGTCGAGTTTCACAATACATCATCAAGGCATTGTTGTTTTTGTCCAGTCTAGCTCCCCAAGACAGTTAAGAGTCACCACGGGGCAGAGTCGTGTTGTGCTACTGGGTGAAATTATTGAATTCTTGTCTTCCATGTCCTTATTAGTCAGTGGAGGAGTCAGGCGGGTTACAGGGAGCCCAGACCGACAGACAGACAGACAGACAGACAGACAAAATAAATGCTGTGAAGAAGGAGGTGCGTACCAAACCAGGGAGAGATACAGATCAGGATTGCAGGTACAAAAAATGAGGAGAAGATGCAAGCTTGATAAGAGGGTGAGGGCAAGATGGACAGAGTGTGAGGAGGTAGGTGGAGCTCTCTGTGTGTGTGTGTGTGTGTCAGAAAACATACGATGGAAACTGAAAACAAGGTCAGTGTTAATATAGAGACGTGGGCAGGCAGTGAGAGAGAAAACGAAGTTGTCAGGAGAGAGAGAGAGAGAGAGAGAGAGAGAGAGAGAGAGAGAGAGAGAGAGAGAATTACCATGAGGATGTTGGATAATGACAGTGTAACTCAGGTTAATAAACGAAGATATCAGAGCAAGATTAGGAATGGCACGTATAAGTGATGAAATGGGAGAGGCAAGGTTGAGTGTGTTTGGTTATGTGGTATGACGAGAGGAAGAGGATTGAGAGAGGAAGGGAAGGGGAGGGAAGAGGGTTAGAGGGAGGTGAGGGGGAGGTGAAGAGGAGGGGAGAGAGAGGGGAAGGGGAAGGGTGGGGAGAGGAAGGGGTGGGGAGAGGAGGGAGAGGCGAGAAGAGAATGAGTAGGGGGGAGGCAACCAAAAGAACCCAGAATAAGCCAATAAGAGGAAGAAGATCAAGAGGAAGACAGAAATAAAAGATGGAGGGAAGTATTATGAGAGAGACACACAACGTTTGGATGAGAGTGAAGGAAGCAGACACTAGAGAAGGTGTTGTATGCCAATTCGACAAACTAAATTACCCAACCTTAGGTGATGGTTAAAGGAAGGTGATGTGGGTGTACTGTATAATGATCATTAGACTGTATCAGAATCAAGTCTTCTTCCTATACTTCATCATCATCACCATCATCTCTGTAATCATCATCATCTGTCTGACATCATCATCATCTGTCTGCCATCATCATCATAGTTCAGTACGATGATGGATGAGTTTTTCTTCTATACTTCCACACTCTTCAGTCTTATCCTGGTAGTAAGCTCCTCCACACCTCCTTAACACCTTGTGCTTGTTGTTTCGCTGCCTCATCCCCACCATCCACACGTCTACCTCCCACACCCAATGAAGCACCAAGCACCAGATACCTCAATTAGTTATCAAGTACAATATCCCTGACGTGTTGCCTCCAATGTCCTCAGAGGCATTTCCTCATAAACTCATAAAAACGATTACAGTTTCCTCACCACAAATTACCTTAAATTTTCCAACATATTGACCACAATTTTGTGAGATAATAATTATATTTGAATAAAGCTAAATGACAGAACAGAATAATTAGCGTTTGTGGAATAATAATATAAATATTGATTTTATTATTATCATTCAACCAGATTTTTTCTCAAGCTCCGGACACACTCGGTGACAACCACATACGTCATTGGCCACATTCTCTCACGTCTCAACCAATCAGTGGATAGTATCATACTGACAAGTGACGAATGAGGGGCCGGCATCTGACCTTGGGAAGAGTGCAACTCGTGTTTACGGTTTGTCACTTGCCTGGTAGCAACCCCTTGTTCTAGCTACTGGAAATTCTACTTATTTATCGATGATTTAATGTCTCTAGGTGTTGAGCTGTCAGGGTCATCATGATGCACCGTTCAACTAAACCTTAAATTATACACCAGACAACAACTTTTGTAATTAAAGATGGCGATTATTCAGAGTAAAGACATATTAAGACAACTAACATGTACAGTACAGTACTCTGAGCTGTGACTAAACGCTCTCAGTCTATCTTTGTTAGAGAGAGAGAGAGAGAGAGAGAGAGAGAGAGAGTCGGGTATGTTAAGGGGAAGTCAGGTATGTTAAGGGGAAGTTGGGTATGTTAAGGGCAAGTCTGGTATGTTAAGGGGAAGTCAGGTATGTTAAGGGGAAGTCAGGTATGTTAGAGAGAGAGCATGAAGTCCGACACAAAAATAACGAGACTGACCCTATAACTCGATCGTTTCACTCAGTACAAGTGGAAGTGTGTTGAAGTATAGACATGTTCTTACACACGGTCGTAAAATGTCGGATGCAAAACTGAGCAACGAGTTAACATCAAGTTTCTCGTTAAACTTAAGAAATCCGCGACGGAAACTTTTCAATTATTGACTAAGGCTTACGGTGAAGAGTGCATGTCTTGTGCACGCGTTTTAGAATAGCACAAACGATTTTCGGAAGGCAGAGAAACCGTGAAAGATGATGACCGCCCAGGCCGTCCACACATAGTAGTTACCGATGACAACATTGAAAAAGTGTGAGATGTGATTAGAAAAAACCGTAGGTTGGGTGTTCAAGCAATAGCTGAGAAAGTTAATTTAGACAGGGAAAGTGTTCGATGCATTCTAACAGCAGAATTGAACATGACAAAAGTATGTGCATAAATGGTTCCAAAATGCTGTCAGATGAACAACGCGCCGGCCCACAACGCTTTGTCTGTGAAGCAGCTTTTAGCCAATAAAAACAACACTGAGCTTGAGCACCCACCCTATTCGCCAGACCTGGTTCCCGGCGACATCTACCTCTTCCCAAAGATCAAGTCTGTGCTCAAAGGAACCAATTTTTTGTCGGTAGAAGAGGTGAAAGCAAAAACGACGGAACTCCTCAACAACCTTACAGAGCATGATCTGCGGAATTGCTTTGAACTGTGGCAGCATCGTATGCAGCTGTGTGTCAACTCAGAAGGGAACTACTTTGAAGAAGGTCACAGTTGATTTTCTTAATTTGGTAAAAAAAAGAGTTACAGCATCAGCCTCGTTATTTTTGTGTCGAACAACATATGTCGTGTGTGTGTGTGTGTGTGTGTGTGTGTGTGTGTGTGTGTATGCACACAGGGTGATGTAATGCATCTAGTGTGGCAACATTATGTTAGTGTTAAGATGCAGGCACTGCTTGCTCCTACTCGCTTTCAGCTACCGCCGCAGGCTAGCCCTCATGGTGAACAGGGAAGCAGCTTGCACAAGTCTTCGCCTGCCAGTACACAGCCGCTTCACCATCAAAATTCCTGTTGTGTCTCCTTGTGGCAACACACGGTATTTGGGTGCCTCGTGGGCCCAAACTAGACCAACAGGGATCTCGGAGCAGCAGTGGGCCCCAGAGGGACGGCGCATAGGCTCACTGGCATGTGGACACGTTGTAATGATAGTTTATCAGACCACAGCTTATACCCCGAGAAATACAACACACATAACAGTAAGTAGATAAGCAGATGTGCACCCACGCAAGTTGACACCCTACAGTGAGAGTAAGACCTGACCCAGGAGAGCTGACGGCCACAAGGTACTTCGATATGACCGTGTTACAACCACACCTGGGCAAACACAGCTGTCCAGACCTGACCCAAGAGAGGTCAGTCACATTGACCCAGAGTTCTCACTACCACGCGATTAGCTTAACCCTGCGACATGTGTGACTCAAGAAGCAACCCCTCCAGCCAGTACATCTGTCTAGTCACACCCAGGTCACCTGCCGGCTGGTGACCGCCAATATATAGGCCCTGCAGCTCCCTCCTCGGGGGCATTCACATTCAGGGTCAGTTAGCACTCGGAGCCTCATTGTAACGGGAAGGGAGCCGACAGCTCCTCCCCAGAGGGAGACTTCCCTCCCCAGCACCGCGTCTCCAGCTAGCAGTCTCCCATAGGAGACACACGCGAGTCATTATCAGAGCTATCCATAGGGTGAGTTACTTACGGTGGGAAGTGTATCCATTTTATGTTTGTGTCCGAGAGTCAGTGTCTAGTAACAAATATAATGTTCTAGTAACTTCGATATAATGTTCTATTAAATGTGTCTGTGTCATTGAGTGAATAATAAATAGCTGTACTTAGAATTGGTGTTTAGAAAGAATGTATTTACAGTTAAATAACTAACCGGTTACGCTACCAAACTTCCTCACTTTACAATCCTACAACTAAATATTCTATCTATACTTTCTACCTAAATCCTCCTCATTACAACGTCCTGGCGCCTACCAACCAGTGCTACGCTGCCTTGCAGATTAACCTTGGTAGGTATAGGGCTGCAGGAGCAAACCGTGAACGAAAAATAAGTATTGGAGCCCCGCAACAGGCAGACGTTACAGAGCTCCAACAATACCCCAACAGCGGTATAAGCGGAAGAAGTGACCAACATGGGAACCCAACGACTACACCGGTAGATGAAGGCAATGCATGATTGTACTTTCGACCGCATAAGGATGTTATGCGGTCGAAAGTACAGTCATAATCACAGATCAAAACAAAAATAAACTATACAATCTCTTATGGTCGCTGAATGGAATGTCAGGACCCTTCTGGACATTACCACAAACGAGCATCCTGAGTGAAGAGCCACCCTTGTGGCAAAAGAGCTGACTAGGAATAGCATCGACATAGCAGCCATTGGTGAGTCCCGGCTCCCAGACAAGGGTCGACTCACAGAATGGGGGTCTGGCTCTACCTTCTTTTGGAAGGGTAAGCCTGGTGCGGAGAGAAACCTCATTTATGGAGTCGGCTTTGCCATCCGCCAATGCATCCTACATAGGCTAACTGAAATACCTGTCGGGATTAACAAGTGCCACATGACGTTCTGAGTCCCAATGAATCACTCACGGCATGCCTTCTTCATCGGCGCATACACTCCAACACTGGATGCAGGGGATGACATCAAGAAGGCCTTTTATACCGACCTTGACATAATGCTAACCTCTATCCCCAGAGAAGATAAGGTTGTGCTTTGGGCGACTTTAGTGCCAGAGTTTGCAGAGATGCTGACATTTGGCAGGGAATCATATGCAGAAATGGACTAGGCAAATGTAATACCAACGGCCTTCTCCTCCTCAGCAAGTGTGCTGCACCAAACATCACTATCACCAATACCTTGTTTCGGAAGGCCGACAAGTTCAACGGTTCGTGGCAACACCCACGATCCAAACACTGGCATCTCATTGACTACATCATTGTCAGAGAAAGAGATCGCCGAGATGTCCTCATCACCCAACCCATGCTAGCACAGACCACTGTGACACTGAGAATCAGCTCATCAAATCCAAGCTCTCACTTCACGTCGCACCAAACCGGCGAAGGCAACAAGCCTCCACAAGAGGTTTTAACACTAGGCGTCTGGAGGATCCCGCAGTAGCACATGCCTTTTGAGAGCAACTCGAACAAGGGCTGATAAGCAAGCAACCCAAATCCCAGTGACGAATGGGGTATTCTCGACACTGTCATGACAAAAACCTGCAGAGAGACCCTTGGCCAGATCGAAAGAATACACCAGAACTGGCTTGATGAAAATGACCTGGAAATCAATGTACACATCGATGATAAACGTGTTGCTTTAACTGATTGGCAGAACAACCCTCAGTCTCGAACCAAAGCTGATACCTTCTGCAAGAAGAAAGCGGCGGCCCAGCGTAAACTTCGGAATCTAAAGAATGACTGGTTTAAAAATAAAGCATGTGAAATGCAAAAACTTGCAGATCAACACAAAATGCGCGAATTTTTCAATTCCACTAAAACATTTTATGGCTGAATCATTCATGGCGCAGCCCCCCTCTGCTCATCCGAATGTAACTCCCAATTTAAAGACGAAGAAAGCATCCTTTAGCGCTGGAAAGAGCACTCCCATTCGCTGCTGCATCGAAACACCAATGTGGATGTCCTGGCTACCCAGCAGGTCCCTCAGCATCCAGAGCTGACTCACCTCAAATATCCTCCATCCCTGGATGCTATCAAACAGACGAAAAATAACAAAGCCTCAGGGCCCGATGTAATCCCAGCCGAGGTGTATAAAGCATACGTAATAGTTCTTAGAATTGTAATGATTATATTAAATGTAAGAATTGTCTTTCATCTCCTAATTTTCTTAAGTGAAATAATTACATTTAGCCAGTAAGATTTATCAAATATATTGGTACTATTTTAATGAAATGAGAGAGAGAGAGAGAGAGAGAGAGAGAGAGAGAGACTAGTCGTCTTGTTGGCCACACTGTCGGCAACAAGCAGGGCAGGAAGGTCGGCTGTGGTGTAATAATATAGTGTATACTCGTCTCCGGTGTGTGGTTGTGTCATCTCTCTCTCCTACCTGACGACCTTGTGTGCTGCACCAGACCTACCACGCCTGCCATGCTTACCACACCTACCACGTCCACCCTGCCTACCACGCCTACAACACCTACCGCGACTACCATGTCTACCATGCCTACCGCGACTACCATGTCTACCATGCCTACCACGCCTACCACATCTACCATGTCTACCATGTCTACCATGCCTACCACGCCTACCACATCTACCATGTCCGCCATGTCTAACTACGTCTACCATGTCCACCATGTCTACCACGTCTACCATGTCTACCATGCCTACCACGACTAACATGTCCGCCATGTCTAACCACGCCTACCATGTCAACCACATCTACCACGTCTACCACGACTACCATGTCCGCCATGTCTAACCACGCCTACCATGTCAACTACGTCTACCATGTCTACCACGACTACCATGTCCACCATGTCTACCACGACTACCATGTCCACCATGTCTAACCATGCCTACCATGTCCACCATGTCTACCACGTCTACCATGTCCACCATGCCTACCACGTCCGCCATGTCTAACCACGCCTACCATGTCAACCACGTCTACCATCTACCACGACTACCATGTCTGCCATGTCTAACCACGCTTACCATGTCAACCACGTCTACCATGTCTACCACGACTACCATGTCCGCCATGTCAACCACGCCTACCATGTCAACCACGTCTACCATGTCTACCACGACTACCATGTCCACCATGTCACCACGACTACCATGTCCGCCTTGTCTAACCACGCCTACCATGTCAACCACGTCTACCATGTCCGCCATGTCTAACCACGCCACCATGTCAACCACATCTACCATGTCTCACGTCTACCACGTCTACCATGTCTACCACGCCTACCATGTCAACCACGTCTACCATGTCTACCACGCCTACCATGTCAACCACGTCCATGTCAACCACGTCTACCATGTCAACCGTGTCTACCACGCCTACCATGTCAACCACATGTCTACCACGCCTACCACGTCAACCACGTCTACCATGTCAACCACGCCTACCATGTCCATGTCACCACGCCCATGTCAACCACGTCTGTCACCATCACGTCGTCACCACGCCACGCCTACCATGTCAACCACGTCTACCATGTCAACCACGTCTACCACGCCTACCATGTTTACCACGCCTACCATGTCAACCACGTCATCAACCACGTCTACCATGTCTACCATGTCTACCACGACTACCTTGTCCGCCATGTCTAACCATGCCTACCATGTCAACCACGTCTACCATGTCTACCACGCCTACCATGTCCGCCATGTCTAACCACTCCTAGCATGTCAACCACGTCTACATTGTCTACCACGACTACCACGCCTACCATGTCTACCACGTCTACCACGCCTACCACCACCACCATCTAAACCACCACAGCTACCATCCTCACCCCCACAGCTTCCACCAATACCATCAGGGCTTCCACCATTACCATCACTGCTACCACCATTACCACCGGTGCTTCCACCATTACCATCACTGCTACCACCATTACCACCGGTGCTTCCACCATTACCATCACTGCTCCCACCATTACCATCACTGCTACCACCATTACCACAGTTGCTACCACCATTACCACTGCCGCCGCCGCCGCCCCAGCAGCATACTAAGGACAGTCTCCACCTCTCAGCATCACCCTAAGAAGACCTGTTTATAAGAAGCCTCAAGGTTCATCTCTGAATTCCTTGTTGACGTTTTTGTAGCAAATCCGTTTCTTGAGCACGTGATGCGTTTTTGTGGAGTCGGATTCTATCAGTATCTCTCTATGTTATTTAAGGTGTTTCCCTCTAAATGGCTAATGGATAGTTTAGTGCATGGAAGGTGTTATGATTCTTTATCGCTATCTATCTCTATCTCTTTTTCCCTTATCTCGTCCTTTTCTCCCCGTCTCCCCCCCCTCTCTCTCTCAACTAACCAACCAGAGACACTTGCCTTGGAAACATCCTCTTAGAACCTCTTCTTCGGTTAATCAAGGCCACACCCTCACCTGTATTAGCTACTTACCTGACACTACCCAAGCAGCTGCGAACAACACCTATATTTAGATCTTATGGAGGTGGAAAAACTGTGCCCGAGTCAGTCTTATTTTGGGCATACGTAGAAGCAAGTATTAAACACCTCACTCATACACAAACACGTACACACAGGTACGCACACATACAGACAGTAAGCAACAGGGCAGACTGCAAGCAAAAAGGCAGACAGCAAGTAACAGGGCAGACAGCAAGCAACAGGGCAGACAGCAAGCAACAGGGCAGACAGCAAGCAACAGGGCAGACAACAAGCAACAGGACAGACAGAAGACAACGATCAACAGGGCTGATAGCAAGCAACAGGGCAGACAGCAAGCAACAGGGCAGACAGCAGAGAACAGGGCAGACAGCAGAGAACAGGACAGACAACACACAGCAAGTCAGACAGCAGGGCAGACAACAGAGAACAGCAGCAGGTAAATACACACACTAAGTCATTACTATGTAAGCCCACACCTGGCCCGCACCTACTGCCTGAATTGGTTGTTAACCACCGTTCACAGACCAAACACTTATCTAGCTTGTGTATGAGATAGAGAGAAAGAGATTACTTATATAATGTCTTATTTATAATATTTTTCAGTGAAAGACTATGGGTGAAATACCAGACAAAAAACCAGCTTGGACTCCGTGAGGCAGGAAATGGACATACTGTACACTTTCATCTGGCAACCTCTGCAGTCAACTCTCCTGTGCAGCACATACTAGTGGAGCAGCAAGCATTCCAGTAAGATCTCAATGGCAGAAGAGGTGACCAAAACGGAAACACAACGACTACACACACACTGGCAGATGGAGGTAATGCACGATGGAAAGTACTACGGTGAAAACGAACATATTATTACAACTCTTTACCCAGTTGTTGGACCAATAGATCAGCCACACAAATAAACTCACGTCCAGCCACCGTCCAGCTCATTACACTCCCCTAAAAGTCTTATAGTGATAGACGTGCGGCGACGGGGACAGGCAGAGATGACTGCCAAGAGTCCTTAGTCACAAATCTGCTCTTTTTTTTTTTTGAGGAATAGCCCACCCGGGCACAGGTCATTGACCTGGGATTAAAAAAAAAATTTAGAGGAGAAAAAAATTCATGTTAATTTCCACCACAAAGATGCAGAAAAGCCATCTTTTTGAAGTGAGACAGATTGAAAGAGAATGGAAACATAGAAGACGTCAAAGCATTCCACAGTTTTGTTGTGTAAGGAAAGAAGGATGTACTGTACTATAACGGGCTATTCTAGTGTGAACGACATTCACACAGAAACGGTGGGCACCGCGGGCAAGACGAGTGTTGCGAGCTCACTGCCTTGCCGGTGGTACACAGAATGTCAAATACACCGAACATTGCCCATTAAGGTACCTGTAAAAGAGAGAGAATGAAGCAACATTGTGGCGAAGAGAAAGGGAAGCGAGATTGTTGACTAAAGGAGGAGAGTTAAGACGAAATGCCTTTGATTCCACCCTATCTAACAGTTGGACGGAAGAAGTACTCCAGGTTAGGACGAATGAATCCCTTATAAACCTGAAGCATCTGCTCAGGAGTGAAGTAG
Source organism: Homarus americanus (assembly GCF_018991925.1). NCBI lineage: Eukaryota > Metazoa > Arthropoda > Malacostraca > Decapoda > Nephropidae > Homarus > Homarus americanus. The sequence goes on from NW_024718864.1 coordinate 58,985, forward strand.
CTACGGCATCTGTAGTTACTGGCATTTTGGCAGCAGTTCAACCTGGTCCTGTCTGGTCAGTTGAGCAGCCTTATTCAGGAGCCAGTTTGCTCACCCCTCACTGGGAGGGGCTAGAAACGATCTCCAAACATAGCCTGCCTATTACAACTTTCCTGAAACGGCAGCCGCACCTAGTAAGGTCATCCGCAGTGTGATTTGAAACATTACAGAAAATGTCCAGTTATAACATAGACATAGCAACTATAAGTGGGTGCTGGCTCCCAAAAGTCAACTCACTTCTGGAAGGAAAGTCGCTACGGAGCTCAATCGCATTTACGGAGTTGGCTTCATCATTCACCCTTTAATCATGCAGAGGCTAGATAATCGAAATTCCTCTTGGGAGTCAAAGAGCGCCTCATGACACTCCGAGTCCCACTAATGATTCGCATTAAGGCTAGTACGCCCCACCACGGGATGCAGAGGAAGACATCAAGGAGGATTTTATGCTGACCTTGATAGAGTGTTGACCTCAGTCCCCAAAGAAGACAAGGTTGTGCTCCTCGGTGATTTCAATACCAGAGTTGGCAAAGATACTCCCCAACACAACACAACCTCCCCAACACAACACAACCTCCCCAACACAACACAACCTCCCCAACACAACACAACCCCAACACAACACAACTCAACACAACACAACCTCCAACACAACACAACCTCCCAACACAACACAACCTCCCCAACACAATATAACCTCCCCAACACAACACAACCTCACAACACAACCTCCCCAACACAACACAACCTCCCCAACACAACACAACCTCCCCAACACAACACAACCTCCCCAACACAACACAACCTCCCCAACACAACATAGCCTCCCCAACACAACACAACCTCCCCAACACAACATAGCCTCCCCAACAGGTGCAGGTATGTAAAGATATGTAAATTTGAGGTGAATAATTATATTGCAGTAAATTTTGGGGTCTTATTGTTAGTTCAAATATTGTGCTTCTTGTTATCATTGACGTTATTGTTATCATTGTTTTTGTATTTTTATTATTATTGTTATTGTTATTATTATTATTATTATTAGTAGTAGTAGTAGTAGTAGTAGTAGTAGTAGTAGTAGTAGTAGTAGTGGCAGACTGGGGCCCTAGATGATCTCCTATGTGAAGCAAGAACACTGCAGGAGAGACTAAAATCTACGGGTGACGGAAAGCAAAACACCGATGACGTGGCAAGACAATTTGGAAACAAAATGCGTGTGGGAAAAGTGTCTCTCGCGGTAAGATCTCTCACACATGAATCCTCCGGTGGAGTGATGCCAATAAACAGAGCGACATTAAAACTATTGAAAGAGAAACATCCCCCTGCAAGCGAAGATGAAGGCATCAGGCTCCAGGGTGCTTATATCCCACCAAACGCTGTCCTGTTCGAGAAAATAACAGGAGAGATGGTGTGGAAAAAGGCACTGAAGACTCGAGGCGGAGCCGGCCCTTCAGGTCTGGATGCAAACGGTTGGAGAGTCATCCTCAGCACAAACAAGTTTGGCCCTGTAGCAAGCGATCTCTGCACTGCCATTGCCACCCTTGCAAGAAAGCTTGCATCCTCTTGCTGCCATCACCTCCAGGCTCTGACGGCCTGCCGCCTTATTCCTCTGGAAAAGAAACCAGGATGTAGACCTATAGGGGTGGGGGAAGTGCTGAGGCGGATCATCGGAAAGTGTATAATGGAGGTGGTAAAGGATGATGTCAGGGCAGCAGCAGGGAACCTACAAGTGTGTGCTGGCCACCAGGCTGGTGGGGAGGCGGCCATTCACGCCATGAGATTGATATTTGAGCAGCGTGATTGTGAGGCCGTTCTCCTGGTGGATGCTTCAAACGCATTCAACATACTTAACCGCAAGGCGGCACTGCACAACATCAAGATCAAGTGTCCTAGCTTTGCGATGTATGTTGAAAATTCGTATAGGAATCCTTCAGACCTCTACGTAGTAAACAACAAGGCTCTACGAGGTGATACCATCCTACAGTCGACCGAGGGAACAACACAGGGAGACCCCGTTGCAATGGCAATGTATGCAATAGGCCTATCAGTGCTCCAACAAGAAATAAAGTATGAAACAACTGGGGTCAAACAAGTGGCATATGCTGATGACCTCACAGGAGCAGGAAAAGTGGAGGACATCAAAAAGTGGTGGGACCTGGTAACATCGCGAGGTCCACAAATAGGGTACCACCCAAACGCCAGCAAATCCTTCCTCATCGTGAAGCCAGATCATTATGATCGGGCTGTGGAGGTTTTCGGCGAAAGTGAGGTCAAAATAACTAAGGACGGCCAAAGACATCTAGGCGCAGTAATTGGCACTACGGACTTCAAGACCCAGTACGTAGGGGGAAAGGTGAACGAGTGGGTTAGCGAAATCCATGCTCTATCGGAGATTGCTAACACAGAGCCACATGCGGCCTTTGCAGCATTCACACATGGAGTCAAGCATCGTTGGAACTACCTGATGCGTACCATCCCTGAGATCCGACCCCTCCTCCACCCTTTGGAAGAAGCAATCAGTGTCAAGTTCATTCCCAAACTAGTGAAACACCACGACTTAACCCCAGTAGAAAGAACACTTCTTGCACTTCCACCAAGACTGGGAGGGATGGGACTAACTAATCCAGAGGAGATTGCTGACTCTGAACATCAAAATTCACTTAAGCTCACGGCAGCCCTCACTGACCACATAATAGCCCAGAATGCAACAGGGGAAGTGGACACCAGCGAAGTTAATAAGATCCGTAGATCCATTACAACAGATCGGCAGCACTGCCAAAATGACATGTTGCAGCAATTATTGCTGCAGGTTCCAGAAAATCTGACAAAAAAAGTAGCTATAGCGCAGGAGGTGGGCGCCTCGAACTGGTTAACTACGTTACCGATAAGGGCAAATGGTTTCAGCCTTAACAAACAAGAATTTACAGATGCCATTGCTCTAAGGTACGGTTGGCCAGTAGATGGTTTGCCCTCCCAATGCGTGTGTGGCTATTCCTATGATGGCGATCACGCCATGGTTTGCAAGAAGGGGGGCTTCATATGCATGAGGCATGACGAGGTAAGGGATCTCACAGCAAATATGTTGAAGGAAACCTGCCGGGACGTCATGGTAGAACCGACCCTCCTTCCACTGGATGGCGAGATCCTCCAACACAGGACTTCAAACACATCTAACGAAGCCCGTGTGGACGTCAGTGCTCGAGGATTCTGGACGCGGGGACAGCGAGCCTTCTTCGACATCAGGATTTTTGATCCCATGGCCGTTTGTCACCGTAACCTAGCTCTCGATGCTGCACATAGGAGGAACGAGAACGACAAGAGAAGGGCATATGGGGAGAGAATTCAAAATGTCGATCAAGGCAGCTTCACTCCGCTAGTGTTCACAACCTCTGGTGGGATGGGCCCAAGCGCAAGATGTTTCTACGCCAGACTCGCGGAGCTGATCTCCGAACAGAAGCAGCAGCCCAGAAGTTATGTCACAGCCTGGATGAGATGTCGACTGTCCTTCTCTCTCCTTCGGTCGGCTTTGCTCTGCCTCAGGGGAACGAGAGCTTCTGCCCCTACTCCGTCAACTGCTGCAGATATCGACTATGAGGCTACAGTCACCGAATGCCGCATCGATCTGCGGCTCAACTAATTTAACACAGATAGGATAGTTGCTTATGTATTAGGATATTTAATATTAAGGTAAATAAATGGTGGCGAAGGTGTGGCTATTGGGGGAGGCTGGAGGCCACGTTAAAAAAAATAAAAAAAAAAAAAAGTAGTAGTAGTAGTAGTAGTAGTAGTAGTATTATCTTTATTATCATTATTATTATTATTGTTTACAGAATTATCATAATATAAAATAATGAAGGCTCAATGTAAGGTGTCTGGATAGATACCTGTATATAAATGTATAAATGATTCAAGAATATGACAATTGGCTGTCCTTGCCTAAAACAGTTCCACGAATCCTATTGTGTTGAATCCTAAGCTCAAGCAGAACTAAAGATACAAATCCTTACATCCTGGAACCAAATTCTCAAGTATTTCGTAAATCAATTATTATTTTGTAACTTATGAGAATGAATTAGGTACTACATTTAACATACGAACAACTGAGGGACTAATATTCTCATCTTATAAATGAGTCTGTTAAATACGTTCTTGCATCTCCAATTACAGGGGCAATTATCCCACGAGTTTTTACGGATCTAAGGGGGTAACTTCTCCCCTTCCAGTTCCCTGCCTACCCTCCAAGCCGCCTTACCTCCTATCCCCTACCCTTTGCCTCCGTTCCCAATCCCTCTATCCCTTTCCAGCCCCCTTCCTCCTTCCCAGCTCCTGCCCTCACATCCTGGATCCGCCCTTGTATTACTCCCTGTCATTGAGATTCACCTCAGGACTGCTCAAGGGCTCTTCATTCTCACAGTTTTCTAGACAACGTTCGAATTATTCTCACTGTGGTCTGTCGTGGTGAGTCTACTTGATTTAGTGTGTATTCAATGCTCCCAGTACTTAACTTCAATAAATATATTAATAATGATAATAATTGTACAACTAATAGTGATAATAGTACAGTACTGATATACTACTACTACTACTAATAATAATAATAACAGCAACATTAATGATAATACTCTTGAGCTTCACCCTATACGTGTAGACCACTCAGAATATTCCTCCCTACCCCAGCTGTAGGACACAACGCAGAGGAGCACTGAGTGTACAGACGGACACACACACAATCAGGGGCGTTGAAACTTATCATATAATAGATTTACATAAATTTGAATACGATAATTTGACAGGGTGCAGAATATGAGTTGATTCGAGAGAGAGAGAGAGAGAGAGAGAGAGAGAGAGAGAGAGACGCTACCAACAACTCTGGTCATTACGTCGCATGAGGTTTGTGGTTTGCTAACATTGACATTTAATACAGGTAAGCTGCTGTAAAGTTTCCCGGGGGAGTGTTGTTTTTGTGTGTGTGTGTGTGTGTGTGTGTGTGTGTGTGTGTGTGTGTGTCTTGTAGTTTTAAGATTGGATCTAAGTCAGTTATAGTTGAAAAGCTTGACCCAAAGTACAACATTCAATCATGATCAAGCTGTCCTTAACCTCTGACCTCTTGATTTATAACTACAGTTTAGTTAGGTTTTTACATACAGGTTCGTTTCACCCCTGTAACACCCTAATTACCCAAGTGATCCTGTAACCCTCATATTTGACCTTTTGACCCCACAGAAAATCATGGCCAGGGGATGTAAAGATCTGTTATATTCACTTTAAAGAACACTGGGTAGGAGGAGGTTAATAAATGCATTAATTCGTATAGTTTCCAGGTGTGTAACTACGACTGCTAAATAAAGTATAAGTAAAGATGGAACTTGATCACTTTATGCATGATTTATTATTGTGTTCAGGTGAGTAACTAGACACACAGACTGAAGCATAACGCAATACCCTCGATGTCCGCGAGTCATAACAAACTGATCCAGTGATCTTGATCTCTGATCTTTGACTTGGTAAAAAGCAGTGTGGCTCAATATCATGTCGTGATCAACGTCTCCACCAAATGTGAACTTGTCAACATTTCTCATTATTATATTGCGTTCCAGAATGACACACACACACACATACACAAACAAACACACTGTTAGGTAAATGCCAACAAACAATTTATTCTTCGCGTGTTTTGGGCAGTAGACTTTAACACCCAGTGTGAAGGATAAGGTTAAATACTAGGACAAAATATTGGGAGGTTTTGTGTTTTCCTTCCACCGAGATTAAACCGAAGGTGATGTTAGGCTGATACACAGAGGGAGAGGTGAGACATATGGGGGTCATTGATGACCTACTGTTGAGGGTCAGGATCTATCATAGTGTAATATTATCTCTAAGTTGTATGGAGATCGAGTGTTCGTATCAAGGACAGCACAAACGATCAACAGAGTCTGGCGTTCCCTCATCCCTGCAACGATACACTAATGGAATCACCACCAGACGAATGTTCGCCTGCCTTCTGACTGTTGAGTTGGTCTTAAGTCAGCTCACACACATAACTTGCCGCCTGAAGAGTATCGACCGTTATCGAATTGCCAACGATTATTAACGGATTTCTAACGGTACTCACATGATTTTTAACGGTTATCACAGGATTTACAGCTGAATTTATCGATGGACAGCAGTAGCAACAGCAGAAGCAGCGATGACAGCGACGGCGGTAGCAGCAGCAGCAGCACGATAATAACTGGTTGAGGCGACCATGGGAGTGCTGCATGCCTGACCTTTATTACCAACATATACAAATTTGGGTCGGGCGGCTCAAAAGTTCGCACGTTGATGTTTTTCCTGACCGGATTGATAATACACACAGCTCTTAGTAGAGTCTGAGCCAAACTGATCACCTGAATTCGGCCCGATTTTTGACGCTTATGTTAGGGGTAGGCTAAGCTAGATTGGGTTAAGGGTGAGGTGGGTCAGGCATAGTTAAATTATATTGGGTATATTTAGGTTACAGGATCGTTGGCGTGTTAGTCCCGTGCAGTGTCAGAGAAGTATGGACGTCATAGTCACCATTGTTAGGTTGGGTTAGGTGAGATTAGATTTTCTATGAGACGAATCATTTATATGGATTTTGATTATATGATCGTCTCTAGCCAGTCAGAAAAAAACTACATAGAAGTTATTTAGGCAACTATCCTTACTTTATATATATTTTAAACCATTTCACGAAATAATAAAATCTTTACAGGCAACAAGAAGCTACAGTGGCAGTGCTGTAGATAACGAGCTCTTTAATTAGTTCAGGGTTAGAAGGCGTCAGACAGGGCTGTGTTCTATCTCCAACGTTGTATGAAATTTATTCTGAATTTTTAATGAGAACTTAACATTTGTGATGAAGGAATAAAATTTGATGGCAAAGTAATATAAAAAAAATCGGTATGCAGATGATACTGTTCTTATTAGAGGGTGATGAGACGCCACAAAAACTTGTTAACAGATCAGTAAAGAAGGGTGAAGAACGTGAGGTGAGAGCTAATGGTATAAAGATAAAATCAAAGGTTATTTACAAATTAGAAATGAATCCTAAAATAGAAATCCTTGCAGACCAAAGAGAACTTTAACAAATGGAATTTTTTTTAATTTTTAAGACGTAACATTAGTTGTGATGTCAGATGTGTAAAATACATCAAAATAAGAAAATGTCATGCAAAATCAATATCTATTAACAGTAGCAAACCGTTAAAAAGGTTGCAATGAAGTTCAGTACTGTTGTAAATCTCAAAATCATGGAGACTTTTAACAGACACCAGTAGGAAGTTTGAAGGTTTTGGTGTGGGTGATCTGAGATGCCCTGTGACCCTAAAGGCAGGAGGGCAGCGCTGTAGCCATCACGCCTCCATAAAAATCAAACATTTTAAGGCAAACGTCACCTAATTTGATAAAGGAAGGCTAGGTTGAGTGAGTACTAATTAGGATCTAGGTTAAGTTAGAATAAGTTAGCACTGAATAGGTTAGTATTGATCCATTTCGTATTAGAGTTTCCTAAATGATCGTCCCTATAATTCTGATATGTTCAAAAATTTTACAAAATAAAACAAAATATATGCAAATTATCATCATCATGTTGGCTTTATCCCTAAAGTGTGCTGTACATCCTGCTGACGAGTCCACCAGAGAAGAACGTATGGCTGAAAGCTGAAGTGAGGGAACGTATGGCTGACAGCTGAGGTGAGGGAACGTATGGTTGACAGCTGAGGTGAGGGAACGTATGGCTGACAGCTGAGGTGAGGGAGCGCATGGCTGACAGCTGAGGTGAGGGAACGTATGGCTGACAGCTGAGGTGAGGGAACGCATGGCTGACAGCTGAGGTGAGGGAACGCATGGCTGACAGCTGAGGTGAGGGAACGCATGGCTGACAGCTGAAGTGCGGGAACGTATGGCTGACAGCTGAGGTGAGACACGTATGGTTGACAGCTGAGGTGGGGTCATTCTGTATCTGTGGAAGTGGAAATGCGTCCTGGAGGCTCGTTAAGGACATACTGACTTACTAAGTCACTTTCCGGTGCACACTGACGCACTGAACTCGACCGTCAACACTCCTCATCTGCAAATTCAAGTACCCATTCACACCTGGGTGGACTTGGGGTGCCCTAAGCTTGAACCAACGACCTCTAAGGATTGGAAGCGAGAGATGTTTCCACGCTGCCACATTATCCCTGAATATACTGTATAAAATTCTTCTCAGCTCGATTTGCATATGTATAACCGTATATGACAAAGTTAAAGGCGTTTTTTCACCAATTGTAAAATGTCAGTAGTCGACTCGGGGAAAGAAGCGGCTCTCAAGGTGTGTAATGTAATTATTATCTCGTCTTAAATTCTGTGTTTTTTTTTGGGGGGGGGAGGGGGGGGTTCATAATCTCAAGTGTAAATACGGGTTCGACTTAGAGGTTCCTGTTCTTTATGTAATTGATATTATTTTTATAGCTCTTGGTCATCCACGATTTAACTCTCCTACCTTCAAATTCGCTCTCACCATTTCCTCCACCCATTATTCTCACCTGATATCCATTTTGATCCCCTTATCCTCAACCCACTAACACCTACCCACACCACGTTCACCTCCAAGGGGCAACAACTTCGGCCCAATTCTCATTTCAGTAAAATTCACTCGAGTTTAAATATCGGCAATGAGAATGAGACAACGGCGTGAACTAGAGTGATTTTTAGAGATCGTGTGTAGGAGAGAGAGAGAGAGAGAGAGAGAGAGAGAGAGTGTTTTGTCAGGTTGTGTGTGAACGTTTATGTCGTCGTGTCTCTACCTGTATGATGAACTAAGTATCATTGGTATTATTGGTAGTAGTAGTAATGACTTTGAAGTATAGTTGGCTAGTGGAAGGCATACCCGCCCAATGTATGTGTGGAACATCCTACGACATCAACCTTGCCACGGTGTGCGAGAAGGAAGGACTCGTTTACATGAGGCACAGCGACGAAGTTAGGGACCTCACAGAAAATATGTAGGAGATATACCGCGACGTCACTGTAGAACTGACCCTCCCTCCCACTGGATGGCGAGCACTTCTTTCACAGGACTGCCAACACAATCAACATAGCCCTCGTGGACGTCAGTGCCCGAGGATTCCGCACGAGGATATTCGATCCCGTGGCTGCTTACCACCATGACCTGTCTCTCGAGGCTGCGCACAGTAAGAACGAGAACTAAAAGAACAAAGCTATGCTGAGAGAATCGAGAATGTGGACCAAGGCAGTTTCACTTCACCGGTGTTCATAACATCGGGTGGAATGGGACTTAGTGCAAGGTGCTTCTACGCCAGACCGGCTGAGGTGTTATCAGAACAGAAGCAGCAACCCAGAAGTTGCGTCGTGGCCTGGTTGAGGTGTCAACTATCCTACTCCTTGCACAAGTCTGCTCTGCTTTGTCTCAGGGGTACACGACCTTTTGGTCCCTAAACTAACGGCAGTCGCAGATGTGTACTATGAGGCAACAGTCCCGGAATGCCGCATAGACATGCAGCTTAACTAAGCTAGATTAGATAATTCTGTATTAGGATAGTTAGATAATAATATGTGTGGAGCGGAGGTTGGAGGCCACAAAAACGTCGTAATCACAGTCACAACCTTATCACTAGCATATAACTACCAACACAATTAATATAAAAAAAAAAGTCGAAGTTCCACATCCGCAATATAAAAACAAAAATAAACATTACCTCAAGTCAATGATGATTGCAGGTACTGCCAGACCCAGAGAAAAACAGCAAGATACCATGTTTCATCGCTGGCTGGGTACTGAACCTTGGAGCTGTGAGTTTTTCTTCTTGGTGAATAAAGCGACGTCGTAATTTCCTTTCAGGTAGCGGTGTTGGTGTAGGTAAGAGGTCACAGAACGACATCTTGTCTTTTTGTAAGCTGAGGTAACTTTATCTTGCTTCACCTAAGGTAAGGTAACACTATAACCTAATCCAACCTAACCTAACCCAAGGTAATTAATGGTAGCGAGTTCTAACTTAACTTACCTTTACAAAATCTAATCTAGGTTATCCCAACATGTTTACTTTCCTAAATTTAACCAAGCCTAAGCTACCTTAAACAATGTAATTTACCTTAACTTAATGTAAACTAACCTAAACTAACTAAATATTTTTTCCTAATCTAACCAAAGCTGAGTTAATGTATCAAAGTATCTTAACCACACCGACCTTATATTAATATTATTAGTTTCTCTAACTTAAGCGAACCTGGGAAAACACTACGTCACCGTTGCATTATCTTAATCTAAACAAACCTAGCCTACCATTATTTAACCTAACCTAACCTAACCTAACCTAACCTAACCTAACCTAACCTCACCTAACCTCACCTATTGTAATCTAATTTTTTTTTATTCAGTGAAATCTAACCTAAGACATTCAATTCAAACACATTTAAACATAAACTAACCTAAACTGACATATTCTAATCTAGCTTAATCTTAATAATCCTACACTGAACTAAACTAATTTAACCTAACCTCTACCATACCTAACCTAATCTAATCCAGGACAAACCTAAACTCATTTAATCTATCTAATCTTAATCAAAGTTAACCTAATGCTAACGTAATCAAACTAACCTAACCTAACCACTTTGGTGTTGGAATTTTGTCTGGTGTAAACGATCTAGAATGTTGCTGTGGTTCAGATATTATGTGGTGTACTGGTCACTATCTGCTGTAGTCACCTAAAGAAGGACCGTCTGCACAATGAACATTACGCGGACTAATCTCAAAGTGATATAATTTGGGGGTTAATTTTCAGTTGACTCGACTTTGGACAGATTACAGTATTAGCAAAGGAGTTGATTTAATAATTAATAATTATTCCTAAACAGACAAATTTCGATTCAAATAACTACCGAAAGAAACAAACAAACACAACAGTAGAATGATAATAATTTAACTTTAGTGATATAAATTAATAATGAACAATAAAGTATAAGAGATGATAATGAGACACCAGACCCACCGAACACACCGTGGCCTCCATATCCTCCCTGACCTGGGGATTTACCTGTGTTAATGAAGAAAGGTGAGGTACTTTTTAACAATAATCGCATCATAATAATAATTTAAATGAATCTTTCTGATTTTCTGAAACCTTGAACTGATATGATTATTGCAGTGATAATGTAGATAAATATAGCACAAACTATAAATGTCACTAGTATTAAACTAACTTAATCCTACCTAATCTAACCTAATATAACCTAATTTAGGCAAAATTGTGTTATTTTAAGATACCGAAGGACGTCTTAAATGACAGGAAATTTTCATATATATGAATTAATATCCACATTCATAAGAAAAAAAAACGTCTGTTTCACTTGAGTCTGCTGGGTCTTAACCCCTGAGGACAGTGTTAACACACTCAAAGGATTTAGGCATCGTACTTAAGAGTTTAACACACTTATCATTAAGTTAATTAATTGGGTAATTATTGATGACTAACCTGCAGCCGACTTATCATAGAAAACGATTTTAAAAACGCCGCAACTTCACGTATTTTAATAGTAGACACTTGTAGTTTGTGCAAATGTGTTAAAAAGTGGTTATTTTTAAATTAAACCTAAGCTAACCTTAGTGGGTATGAAAAACAGACCTCACCAACCTAACCAAACAAATCTACCTAACCTTGCCTAACTTCCTTACCGGGGCGTTATATTAACAGGAAGAACTTACTATGATATGGTGTAATTTTACGTTTTTTGTGGACGTGAAAGTAGCCGCCCGCATCGGCACTGATACAGCCCGGGGGGTGGAGTGATTTGTTATTAAGACGGGAAACAGCAAGTCAATGGCGTTGAGAAGTGATGAAGGATTGTGTCGTGGTCTCGGAGAACAAATGCTGTGGTCTTTGAAAAACTGAAGGGTCTCGTTGGCTTTCTTCCTGAAATCGCGAATTACGTCCATATAAGACTGGCGACAACCTTCACACGCCATGCTGAAAATGAAACTGGTGCAGGAAGGCGAGGGGAGTCGACAAAAAGCGTGGCCGCTTTACTGTCGGGAAGAAAAAGTAGTGCTCGCCTAGGCGCCTAATTTTCTACAAGACGAAGCATTTGCACAAGAAATGGTTATCATATTAGAATTCACTGATGAAAATAATGTATGAAAATGAACAGTAAAACAAATAACTCGTCCGTGGGTCAGTCGTCAATATTAACAAATAATTGTGCTCAGAGTTAGCACAGTAATCAAGAAATTAAAAATTAATAATTTAATTAAACCTAGAATACACGACACACTCACACACACACCCACCTCCACCATACCCAGCTGTGAGGTAAAACAACACACATTTCAAGCAAGATGATAAACCTTCAAGAACATGACATGTCCCATATAGTCAAATGCAGCATTTGAGACTCTCGCTTGACATATCCTCCACCATAGCCACCGTATGCTCCATAATGATCACCATAACACATGCTGGACACAGCCGGCAAGACATGAAATGCTGGAAGAAACAGTCACTGATATGTTATTGTGATACGAGATGACAGTCTTATAACTCACAATATCACAGAAACGTTCATCTTGATCAGAACATTTGAGTAAATCTGTACCATAACTACAGGATCTGTTTGGTTGAGAAACGGGTTCACAGTGATGACGAGGGAGGCTATCCAGGACTTAATATAGAACAGGTAGCGCCTCCTATCTGTTCTCACCTTCAGGGAGTGAACTGCTGGATTGAGACATTGGCATGAATACCAAGTGATCCATGAAAGTTATTTAAAAAGTGAGACATCTTTTCTAGCTGTGAATATTCTGAGGCAGGAAGTTCTACACATCAATGATGCCACAGGGAAAATATTCAAGGTTATGACACGATGAATTATGTTCTCTGGAAGTTAAATGGACTGGGTATCAAGGTCTTCCTGATGGCGGGATTTTCTGAGATCTTGTGGAATCGACGAGGACCGGTTGAACCGACAAGAGCCTTTGGAAGAGGAGTGAAACCCTTAGAAATTCGAGAGCCTAAAAGAGTGCTATTCGAGACTAAATGAATCTTGTATACACTGGAGAATTTGTTAAAACTTGATTTCCTTCTAAATCTCAGCTAACATAGATAATTCTGAGGATTTTGGCACACTGCTGAAGGTCTGCAGATGATGTCTAATAAAAGTCAGTTTAACTTCAGATGTACTCACTTCCAAAAAGTTATACCAAGGAAAAAAGTTATTGCTATGTTGTAAGAAAGTCTTATGCATTTTAAGACCTAACCCTTGCAGTGATCAGGGCAATATTGAGTCCGCTCTTAATTGATGAGCAAACCCTCAATATAAACTCGAATTTTCGTGCATGTATGTACTTTAGACTGGAGTGTATTTGTATTGATCAGGTGTTGTTTTAGGAAAATTAGTATATTACTGTCCAAGAATTACATCTTTGTGCTGAAGATTATTTACATTTGTGTTGAGCTCAAAAAAAATAATCACTATTTGCCTTTGTGCTAAACCAAGAAAATCTCCCTTATTTGGTACAAAAAGGGGGTGGCCTTCAGACTGATGAAAGGACAAATGGAATGTGACGAAAGATATGCTTTAGGGTCCTTTTCCGAAGGAGCTAAAGAAACAAATTTAATAGTATTTTGCTTTCTAATGCATTAAAAAAAATGCAGGAACTTTATCAAGACCTAAATAATATTTGAATTAACAAAAATAAATTGTGTTACAAAAAGTTTTACATGTGTACTTTCCTTCATCCATAAAAAAGTAAATCTCTCAGAAATACACATCTTCTAAGTCTTCACATGAAAAACAAAACTTTGCATTTGTACTAAACAGAAAGATATACAGGACATTATCCTCTTACTTCATCCCCCCAAAATAAGCATAAGTATTGTACTAAAATTGATATGAAAATATTTTTTTTAGCTTATCCTGAAATTAACTTTACAGATATGTTGTACAGGAACATTTCATCCATTCAAAACAACTTTACATTTAATTTAAACAGAAAAAATGCAGAGGTATATTAACTTTCATCTGAAAATAAAGTTTGCATGTATTGCATTGAAATACGTAAATATTTTATCTCTGCCTGATAAAGAGTAAAATTTTTGTTGTACTGAAAATTAGACAAACTTTGACTGCACTTAAAATAAACTTCATATATCATGATAATTATAATTATTGAGGCGAGAATAAATACATATGTATATCATCTGCAACCTGAAAAAATGCATGTACAGTGTACTGTACTAAAACACATGAACCTTACCTCCATCTGAAAAACAAACACTACGGCATATCTCTATAAATCTCATTCTAAATGTTACTTCTACTTTTAATCAAACCTATGTATTGTAACCTAACCTCACCATAAAGCAAACCGTGTTAGAAGCCTTGATTAATCTCAGTACATGACGTTATCACCGCCAGGTTTCCTGTACTGTACCGTCTGCAGGGTTAGGAAAATAAAGTTTGCTCCATGATAAAACAAAGTTCAGGATTTAAAGTTTGCCTCCACTTTATAAAATAGTGAAGGATAAATTTAGTGTTATCTTAAAGCTGCACCTATGTATAACCTTACCTGGTATAACTGATACAAAATATGAAGAAGTTTCAAACAATTAGGATTCTGTACTTACCACAGATGCTTCTGAAGTTCTAACCTGTAAAACCATAAACCAGTGTTAGAAATCAATTTTTACTACAGTAAGATTATTTTTAAAAATCTTATAAAACAATAAACCACGTCATAATACAGTATTATACTTATTTGTCACTACTGCCATGATAAAAACTATCGCTGATTAATTTTTTTAATTAATGCCACACTTCAGGTACTGTACCAACGGCCTTCATTCCAGTTAGGAAAATAAATCATCAACCAGTTACTAATATATTATTATGCCGAGGCATAATTTCGTATTTTAATTTTGTAAACTAGGTGTTTTGATTATTTTCTATCCCATGCAGCAGTTAATTTGGCAACTTTTGTGAAATTTTCGTGTACATAGTGATATATTAATTATGTAAGAATACAGGTATTCTAGAATGTATTGCATCATTTTTGTGCTGATTTACTTATTATTGTAAGACTCGATCAGAGTAGAGCATTCTAAAATCTCCCAGGCATATCTGGGCGAGTCTAGGGTTTTTGAGAAGCGTCTGACGAGGCGTATGTAAGAGGAGGCAGGCTGCCTAGGAGCAGTTAGTCGATAACCTCTGTTCATAGAGTAAAGAATAAGCCCTAGTAAAACAAGTGAAGACAGTTGATGTGCAAGTATTGTGGAATTTTTGTGAGAAGACTAAGGAATTGTAAATTGGTAGTGTGCTGACTATATACTTGAAGTGTGGAGTTAAGCTGTGAAGACATTACTCTGTTAACAGTTGTGAAGAATTACTGTTTATTAAGGAAGACTAAAATGCACAAGTGTGTTTCTGTGACTTGGTAAAAATCTACTTGTCTATTGTTTGTCAGTACACTGATACCGATCGTTGGGAAAATACTGGAGACTGGCGGGCCAGCCAGTGGTAATTCAACAACTCTTATGAGATATCTACTGCTTCTGTACATATGACCATAGCCGCTGGTAACCAGTGTTGGAAGCTGGATAAGCAGTGAAGGAGGAGGGTCATAACAATATCATTTCTCATCTTTACTACAGAATATTACTATTGTCTTAAAAAAAATAATAATAAATTTTCAAAATATATTAACACCCACTTAGAATTACGTGACTTTTAAATGAACAGCAACAATGAGTTAAATCCCTTTGGTAGCAGTGAGCTGATAACTTGTTTTATTCAATTACTTCAATGAATGTAACAAACCATAGATGTTCCTTCCTTTTCCTCCTATACCAATGTTCATGTGCTTATTGACATTCTAGCAAATAAAAAAAAAACATGTTTATAATTCTAGCTGGAAGGGAACACTTGACCATTACCATCAAAGCTGAAATTTTGACATTATCAATTATGGTTCGTTACTCCCGAAATTTAGATCGATGATAATTTTTGTAATTCAAGAGAGTGCCATTCATGATTATTCTTTTTAGAACTAAACACTGCAGTTTGTTTGAAAATGCAACATAATAGTTCAATTTTGTACTGTGTTACAAGTATAGCAATTAAATTAAAAAAGTGTTTAGTGATAATAGTTTTGTGTTATTGCAAAAATAAAAAAATTAACTAGTCGCTCATAATGCAAATGATAAACTTACAAAATAACAAACAATAATGTCTGGCTTCATTCGGGTTAATGTATATACTGTACACCTAGACTCACAGTTAGCCTTCCCTGACTCAGGTAACCTCCTCAACCTAACAGAACTTAACCTAACCTTATTTAATTTCCCTAACGTGGGTAACCAATTCAACCTAACCTAACCTAATGTAACCTAACCTATCCTTACCTAATCTAGCCTAACCTAACTTTACATTATGTAGCCTAACTTTACCTTACCTAATTTAACCTAACCTAACCTAACCTAACATAATATAACCTAACAAATACCACTTTATGATACAATGTCATCAAAAATTTTAAGAAAATGATAATAGTTTCTCATAGTATGCTTATGTAGTAATACTTGGCATGAGTGATCTGGCCTTAGGAACTGCCTGACGATATTTCTTCATAGGAGATAAAAGTTTTCTTACACTGAAACATAAAAAAAAAAAAAACTAGGGAAGGGATACATTTTGTCCCCCCCAACTTTTACGATTTTTTACACTTTTCCGTACATAGCTTAACAACACTTGACCTGCCATCTGGACTGTGGTTCCTTTTAGTCAGAGATTGTTGTTGTTCTTCCTGGAGATTTTTTATTTATACAATTATGATGGTGACCAAGTATCACCTCCACAAATTCTTTTATTTTTCATCTAACATGATCTCTCAAAGAGTGTGAACAGATTAAACAATGAACCAGAATACATCATTATTCCTGTAATTACTATGGCAGAAAACAAAAATCAATTAATTTCCAATATGACATCATTGGCACCTAAAATGTCAGTAGCTAGCAATGAATCATAAAGTAGCAAAATATTCCAGACCTCATCTAAAATACTACAATTATTTCCTCCGCCCATTTCATAAGTCAAAGCTGATATTTCGCGAAAAAACTATTCCTTCTGAATTTTATGTCTGTTTCTCGAGGTAAGAAAGCTTTTATCTTCTATGAAAAAAATTGTCAGGTAGTTGCTAAGGCTGGAACAACATCTTGAATATTACCCAAACTAGTAAAAATACTCACTGGTGGTCTTGCTGGTGGCATCTTCCCGAGGTCACTAATTATCACTTACCGGGATTTCTTATTTTCACTTAACCAAAACCACTTATTTTCAGTTTACTGAGACCTCTTATTTTCAATTGACTGAAATTACTTATTTTCATTTTCACTTTACTGAAACTACTTATTTTCACTTAACTGAAATCACTTATTTTCACTTAACAGATATCACTTATTTTCACTTAACTGAAATCACTTATTTTCACTTAAATGATATCACCTTTTTTCACTTAACCGAGATCACTTAGTTCCACTTAATTGATATCAATTATTTTCACTTAACTGATATCACTTATTTTCACTAAAGTGATATAACTTATTTTCACTAAAGTGATATCACTTATTTTCACTTAACTATATCAAGTAATGGTGGAGGAGACGGTTAGCACCAGAAGGACTTTATGAAATTGCAGATGATGTGGTTAAGATGATACGGAGTAATAAAATTAAAATAACATTGTCTTTTTTTTCATGGTTAATATTGACGACTGACCCGGTTGAGGTGTAATTAATTTACATGAATCTTTTCTTACTATATTTTCATCGCTGAGTTCGGATATACTATTTATTTATTAGTTAAATACTTTGTTTGATAGATAATTAGGCTTCTAGGCTTGCATTATCGGCACTACTTCGCTTATGAAGTCCGAGCCGCTTCTCTCACGTCCATAAAAAATGTAAAACTACATCATTTGACAGTGAATTATTTTCTGTTTAATATGCAGACGGTCTGGAAGCAGAGCAACCCAGCTAGAAAGTTAGATAAGTTAAGTAGGTTTCTTTTGTTAGTTTAGTGGAGTCTTCTAACAATGCTTCTGCTGCTTGTGTTTTTTATCAACTAAGGTTGTTAGGTTTAATTTAGAAATAATCCCATTTTAACCCATTTGCGCAGAGTACGACTATGTTCTTTGCAAAACACAGTGAAATTGTGGCGTTTTAACTTAATTTTCTATGAAAAATCTATGACGGGTTTGTAATTAATAAATACTTTTCGTTTCAGCCTGTCCTTCGTTCGTAAATTATTTGTTCGTGGGCAAGGCATGAAATAAGAGGGAAATAATGGGGTAAAAGCATTGCAAACACAGATCATATGGCAGTTCACATAGTCTGCTACATGGGAGCATCTTTGTTTACATGTTAAGAAATAAACATCTCATCAGGCATGTTTATGGTAATTATTGATGACTGACCCACGGCCGATTATTCATAGAAAACGATTATAGAAATGCACAATTTCACTGTGTTTTATAGAGGACACAGCCGTAGTTTGTTCCAACGTGTTAAAAAGTAGTTATTTCTGAACTAAATCTAATTTAGCCTCAGTTGATATGAAAAACAAACAGCAGAAGCATTGCTAAATAACCCACACCAACCTAACCAAACGAACCAACTGAACCCTACCTAACTTCCTAGCCCCCCGGTATATTAAACAGAAAGAACTTAATATGATCTGGTAAAATTTTATGGTTTTTTTTTGTGGACATGAGAGCAGCCGACCATACCAAACAGTTCTTAAGCATACACTGAGCATTGGCGTTGATCAAGCCTGGACAGCGAAGTGTTTTGAAATACATCAATATGAATGGCTGTTTACATCCTGGAATGAGACGTCACCACAGCATTACCGCCAACAAAAGAAAGTAGTACGAGCCAAGGCGCCTAATTATCTACCAAACGAAGCATTTGCACAAGAAATGCTTATCATATCAGAACTCACTGATGTAAAAAAAAAATCGTCCGTGGGTTAGTCGTCAATATTAACCAAATCGAAACGACAATGCACAGGTTAGGAAGTTAGGTGAGGTAGGTTAGGTATGGTTGGATAGGTGAGGTGGGTTAGGTAAGGCGAGGTGGGTTAGGTAAGGCGAGCGGGTTAGGTAAGGTGAGGTGGGTTGGGTTAGGTAAGGCGAGGTGGGTTAGGTAAGGCTGGATGGGTTAGGTAAGGTGAGGTGGGTTAGGTAAGGTGAGGTGGGTTAGGTAAGGCTGGATGGGTTAGGTAAGGTGAGGTGGGTTAGGTAAGGTGAGGTGGGTTAGGTAAGGTTGGATGGGTTAGGTAAGGTGAGGTGGGTTAGGGGTTAGGTAAGGTTGGATGGGTTAGGTAAGGTGAGGTGGGTTAGGTAAGGTTGGATGGGTTAGGTAAGGTTGGATGGGTTAGGTAAGGTTGGATGGGTTAGGTAAGGTTGGATGGGTTAGGTAAGGTAGTGTGTAGAAAAATTTAAAACAATTCCTTCTGGTGGCCACCCTCTTCTACACCCTTACCGTCTAAGCTATTAATTACAACTATAACATTTTCAAAATTCAATACTGGGTGATTTATGCAAATTTACCTATAATATTAACGATATTTTTACCAATAAATTCTTAAATACGTTTGAGAAGTTTGTTTACATCACAGCTGTTTATCTAGGCATAACACATAACTTTCTCACCTTTCCACACCATAGCTTTTATCTTAGATCTTTGTAACGCCATTATTCCAGCAATGTTTTATAAAGTAGACGTGGGAATCAGTTCACAGTACTGTAGCTGGTGATGTGGAAGACGGCAAGTGGTGTCGTCTGCTCGGCTGTGGTTGGTGACTGATGGTGGAAGGTCAACGTGGAGAGAGCTCGTGGTTTTGCTAAATTCTTCAATCTTTTACTTATTTTATCATCTCAAGTTTGTGTTCCGTTATAGTATGTGGAGAAATAATATTAATAAAATAAATATAAATAGATGGGCACAGAAATATATTAAGTGTCGTATATCTTTGCTGTAATAAATATTTAATAGCTTATAAAGAACTTATCGGTACAAATTGAACATGTTTAGAAAATTAAAATTCCACAGCTCATAAAATATCTTTTTGACAATCTAGTGAAACACAAATTTATACATAAAAATTATTATTAATACTAAAACTAATATCAATATTGTAACAACCATTGGGAACTTTTCGTGCGCGTTTATAAGACGTACTGTAATATGGCAAAGACTATGGCAATAATATATAGCAGTATGTTTACCTGATTCACGTGTTAAACCTGACGTAAAATGGACTGTGAAGAAATTATTTTAGGCGTATATAGTGTTGTATATAAGAGGGCATCAGGGATCGTCCAGGATGATAAGAGAATAGTGAACACCATAATTATCTGTTAGGACAGGATCGAGGTCAGTTGGTTTGTGTAAAAAAACCCCCCCAAAAAAACAGAGGTTCACCCAGGCTAATTCTCTCCACTTAACTGACCGTGAAGTTTGCTCTTAATAAGACGATTATACCCCCCAAAATCATGCTGGTATAATATCAACAACAAATTCTAGTGGTCATATCCTGTACAAATATATATACAGAATTAAATGCCTAGTCATAGACACCCAGGAGATGTCTTTTAAAAGGTTTGTGACAGTTGCAATTACCTTATTTCTGTATCGATTTCTTTCATAGTAAGATTAATGAAATTCTTGAATGGAAGTCGATTTTTCTGTCATTTTAAGCACCCATGTTTAACAAATATACAGACGTGGCTAAAGTTCCCTCGACGCTTGGTAATATTTGACGTGTCACCCACAGTCACCCACCAAAGTACTGTAGCTTCTCCTGCTGTTCCACGAACCCTGAGATTCAGAAATAAAGAACCCGAAGCAATATACACTGATACATTAATTTGTCTTTAAATCTTCGGGGTTCATGGGTCAGGAGGAGAGTAGACAGTTAAAAACGACCTTACAACACCCAGTCATGTATTTATTTAACACAAATATTACCGAATCCATTTTTTATGTTGTAGCGAAAGCAAAGTGTGTCAGATGGAGGTGTTCTCCGTAACATTTACAAAGGCCTGTGTAAAGTACAGTCACCCAAAAAAAGTCCTGTCGCGAACCATGAACCCCGAGATTCAGACTCG
Organism: Homarus americanus; assembly: GCF_018991925.1. Taxonomy (NCBI): domain Eukaryota; kingdom Metazoa; phylum Arthropoda; class Malacostraca; order Decapoda; family Nephropidae; genus Homarus; species Homarus americanus. Next base: position 80,205 of record NW_024718864.1, read on the forward strand.
TGAACCCGAAGCATTAGACACTGATACATTATTCTGTCCATAAATGCTTCGGATTCAAGAGTCTGAATCTCGGGGTTCATGGTTCGCGACAGGACTACAATAGTGAAGACCGGCGATCCAGGTAGTTCTTTGGTCAAGGAAATAATATTAAAGTGAATTACAGGCAAAGAATCAGTGGCGATGTAGCAATAAGCTGGTTGATAACATTTTACTGGTAGACGGTAGAAGTTATAAGGTGAATGGTGGAGAGAAAGAGAGATTTATGTGGCTTAGTGTTGAAAGGGGAGGAGATAATTATAAAAGAAAGAAATTGAAGACAGAGAGTGCAGAAAGAGGAGAAAGAGAGGAGGGGTGAAGACAGAGATCATAAGAGGAGAAAAGAAGGGGTGAGGAGACATAGAATGCTTAAGACGTAGATAGAGTGAGAGACACTAACCTAACCTAACCTAACCTTCTATAACAAGGTAATCAAGGAAGGCATACCTCGCTCCAGCCGAGCTATTGCCGCTGGAACGGAAAACCCCAAGCTTGTGACGCAATTTCTCTGTTTGCTCGTGTTTTTATTCACTGAACCGATGAAGGATCTGCAAAATCTCCAAACTATATTTATTTGGAGAGATTTTATCCACCAGAGTCGGAAACGTAATGATTAAAAAAAAACTGCATATTTTTTTGTTTATTGTAACCTTGACTATTGACCTTTCATGCAGCCTTCCATGTCATTTTTGTTATAAATTATCTATAACGTCATTTTCTGGAGAAAGGTGACGTCACAGAACAAAACTTCAGTGACACATTTGATGTATTTTGTCGAGGATTCCAAAGGTGCACAGGTCCATCCTCCCGCTACGATGAGCTCCAGAGTTTTGAACTTTCGATTACCAAGACCGTGATCATTATCCTTGACTCCTAGACCAATTCACCCATGAGTATAGTCAGATTTGGTACTGATATGGCAATATATTCTTCATTACATCATTGGCGATGGTGAGGAAACAATGACAGACAGACAGACACATAGGGTCATTCTCTGGTCGGGGGCGAAGTAAAAACCAGTCTAATAAAAACCTAATCTAACCAATAGTAACTTGACCTAACCTCTTATAACCTAAGCTAACAGGACCTACCTTACACACGGTCCATTCCCGACACACCTGTAATCTACGACCCTAAAGTACGACCCACTGTAGGAATGTAGAGCCGCAACGACTACATTATCGACCACAACAGTCCAGAATTCTAACTACCTTCTACAGTATGTGTTCTACCCACTTTGTTTACTGCCCCCGTCTCTATCTCTCTCTCTCTCTCTCTATTCTTCTCTCAAGGGGGGCATGAGAAGAGAGAGGTTGATGGAAGACAAGTGAAGAAAGTGTGAGAAAAAGGTCAAGATTAAATATGCAGAAAAGTCCACACGTACTTGTTCATATCCTCAACTGCTGTACTACGTTAAAGATGAAATACCTCTGCCTGCCTACCCAATCCACCCACTAACCCATTCACCTTCCTGCTCACCTAACCCACCTTCCTGCCTACCTAACCTACCTTCCTGCCCACCTAACCCACTCTACCTACCTGCACGCATCTACCTGCCAAGATAATAAGGAGAAAGAATAGTTACAGTGAAAGTCAAGTGTAGAAAGTGCTACTCAACACACACACACACACACACACACACACACACACACACACACACACACACACACACACACACACACACACACAACCTCCAATTACAGTGTTTTAACCCGTATGTAATTTACTAATTTACTAACATAGTTTGGTTCACTAAGAAACACTCACAAAAAAACTAACAAGGTTCACATAACTCAATAATTCAGAGTATTTTGATCTACAAAGACAACTGGAATAGTTTTCTTCCCAAATATACTCCCCATACAGTGATTGGTCTAATTAAACTAATCATTCAGAGTAGATCTATATAGTTTAAATAACACAGGTAAACTATCGGAGGAATCTACCTGACTTACTTACCCAGTCAAGCCTATCGTACCTTACACAGCCAGCCAGCCACCTGGGTCAGATTCCTTTCTCATATTTGTGTGTCAGAAAACATGGAGAGTTATTGTAGAGTCTTGAGATACTTTTAACTTTATTTTGGTAGTCAATTTTGTAATACAACTGAAGTGAACTATTTAGATGCGTTCTTATATAACATTTTCGTATTAAAGTTTACTGTATTGTACTACTGTAATTCATAGCATCTTTACATTAAATAAGATTATATTATATTGTACCGCATCGTATTTTATTATTTTGTACTATATTTAACTATTTTTTACCTTATATTACAGTACAGGTATTTAGTCAGGTTAGTGAGGGTGTGGATAGAGCTCTCAGCACCGTGTTTACCCGAGTGGTCCTCCGTGACGTGCCCAGGTGAGTCAAGCATCTGTACCAACATACACGCCCAGGTGGACCCGTAACCCCGCCCCCCTCCCCCCCGGCCTCACCTCCACAAACTTAAATTTATAAAAGGAACGAGGGTGATGGGATTAACTCTTCGGGAGGTACATTTTTGCAACGAGGTAGTTTAAGTTGTAACAGGTGATAAAGAATTATCTTTTTGGACGAGGTATTTTAACAGGAAGGAATACTATTTGCATTATGTATCATGAACAGACGAATTACCTTTCTGGGTTATGTTAGAATATGTTCCAAGAAGGGAAAGGAAAATTACATTTATCAACCAGGTGTTCGCGCTATAAGGTAGATTACATTACAAAACAGGATAGAGAAGGAAAGGTCAAGGTGTATAAGTGGAATGAAGTAATCACCTTTCTGGGCTGGATAATGGCTTAACTACGGTAATAAAATAACTTCTGGGAGTACAGTAACAGCCAGAGTCTCACCTCTACACACAACAGCTATGTAAAAAACAACGTGGGAATTTCCTTCATCGGAGGCACATAATTGCGAAAAGATAAATTGTTGGCAAAATAGATGAGACAAACTTTTTTTTTTAAGAGATATATTCCCATAAAACTGTGATGTATTCCTCCCTCCCTCCCCCCAAAAGAACAGGACATTACATTTCTGGTGGGGATGTTTTGGCAAAATAATAAATTAATCCCCCTAAAAGCAGGAAACACTTATACTTTTGGGTTGTACCATTTATGCTTGAGAACATTGCTTAAAAAAAAAAGGTGGGGGAACAGTGAATTACATTTTCTGAGGGAGTTATTCTGGCAGCTATTTGGTCTGGTGTCACAGGTACATAAAACAATACAGTAAGAGAGTGCGACCTCGTGCAGACAAACATTCACACACATCAGGAACTCGGTCACTCCTTCCTGGATGCCTGACTCTTACAGAAATGTGAACTGATAACAAAGCGAGATGTGTGTTTCTTTACAATGTAAGTATAGAGGAGAAACATGTTTTCGTGTGCGTGTGTGTGTGTGTGTGTGTGTATGTATGAAAGAAAGATGGGAATTCCTCTCTCGACTGGGTAATTCGCATCAAGGTGGGTCGGTAGTAAAAAAAAAATTATTCTTGTGTGTTTATTTACAAGACTAAGGGTCCATATACTCAAACCCCCTTGTGATTAAATTTTCTCGTAACTGGAGATGTAAGAACACATTTACCTGAGAGACTTAAGGTAAAGCATAAAATGATGTCCCAGGGCAGCACCAAATTACACTGGTGCTTTAAATGTATTTTGCCTCCTACTTCATGTTAAGTGAGTGTATTTAGTAAAGGTAGAGTCTCAGTATAATCTTGTCCCCTGAATGGTGCTAAATAAACGTATCAAGTTAAGATCGGGGTCTCAGTGATTTTTTTCCCGTCGAGTAAACATATCGACAGAAAAGGTAAAGTCTCAGTGGAAATTTTGTCAGTTATCTGATATTAAACAAACATAACTAGTAAGGGCAGTTTTATCAATATAATCTAGATGGTATTTTAAGATGTTAACTTATGCTTTAACTTAAGGGTCAACCAGTCAGATACGTTCTAACATCTTCATTTACGAGAAACATTTACCGCATGAACTTTTGAGAATCTGGATCCAGGAAATACTCCCAGTCTTCTAAAACAGGAATCACTTGTATGTTGACGAATAAAAAAACAGAAATAACGATGACTTGTACTTTCATTCACCGTTCAATTGTTTCAGCGTTTGGTGTAACTGGGACAAATAATAAGAAAAACAAATGATTATTGACACACGATGAATTGAGTTAGAGCCTTGTTATGAGTTTACTTATATTGTTTATGTTATTGTTTTGATTTACAGTACTTGGGATCTCTCTCTCTCTCTCTCTCTCTCTCTCTCTCTCTCTCTCTCTCTCTCTCTCTCTCTCTATTTCTGCTTTATTTTATTTCTATATTATCCCTTTATTCTTTATCTCTCTTTTGCAAACCTTCCTCCCCTCTCTCTTTCTTCTCTTATTCTTTTTTCTTTCTTTAATTTCTCCATTTTCTTTCGTTTCTCTCTCTTTCCTTCTCTATTACGAGGGAATATTCTTACAAATGTTCTCTTTTCTCTCACTCTTTTTTTTTCAAGCCTTTCCCCCCTTTCTCTGTCTGTCTGTCTGTCTGTCTGTCTGTCTGTCTGTGTCTGTCTGTCTGTCTGTCTATTTGCCTGTCTCTCTTTTTCTGTCTGCCTCTGTCTCTCTTTCTGTCTCTGCGTCTTTCTGTCTATTTGTCTCTCTTTGTCTGTCTGTCTGTCTGTCTTTTCTTTCTTGCTCTGTCTCTCTCTGTCTGTCTGTCTGTCTGTCTGTCTGTCTGTCTCCCAAAACACCTGCAGTACCCGACAGGTTGTAATATATATTTGACGCTAGACAATGAACTGTAACACCAGTTTGTTTATTTCTCACTTCACTAAGATGAGACTTGTTGTTATCACCAGGATGCCTTAAGAAACTTACAGGGGATTCATATCTTTACCCTTTGAAGATGATGATTTAACCCTTTGCCGATGATGATTTAACCCTTTGCCGATGATGATTTAACCCTTTGAAGACAGTGATTTAACCCTTTACTAACGATGATTGAACCCTTTGACGATGATAATTTAACCCTTTGCTGATGATGATTTAACCCCCTTGACGACGATAACACCGCCCCTTCAGGACTTAAAGGGTTAAGGCAGATTTTTAAAGGATAGGGAAACAATTTTTTTAGGTCAGATTTTAGGGGATTACAAGGCGCTATTTATAATATTTAGATTAGGGTTACAACGGTACTATCTTACAAGGTCTAGGAGGCCATTTTAGGTGACAATAAGACGATGCCGTTAAGTAGAGCTTTAGGACATGGGGAAGTCATTTATCTTTAGGGAGATATTTAAGGACATGTGGCAGTCTCGTTTATTACTTTTTTAGGGATACTATGATAATTTTTTTAAGGTAAGTATTATTGGTGCACAGAGGCTGTTTTATGGTTGATTATATACAAAATTACTATATAGAAATTAATAGAGACGCAATGAAAATAATACACACACACACACACACACACACACACACACAATATGAATAGTGACTAGAAAAAACAAACAGTTTCTACGTTAAAACTTCAAAACAAAAAGGAAGCCGTTTTTCAAGGGCGTGTCACAGGGGACCAGGAAATCGTTTTGAGGAAAGTGACTAGATTTTTTTTTTAGTTTAAACACAAAAGAAAAAAAGAAAAAAAACACACTAAAGATATTTCTAGGACATGAATAAAGAGGTTTAATGAAACTATTTTTTCTACACAAATTTGAAAGGATATTGGAACTATTCTTAATTAAGTTACAAGTTGAAAGTTTATATGAATATAATTTTTAGGTCGGAAAACAAAGACTTGACAGACTTTTCTTACAAATTAAAAAGGAGAATGAACATATTTTAAAGGGTAGGAGGGTATAGAAGAGTAATGAACGAAGAAGCTATTTATAGAAAAGAAATATAAAGACTTGTGAGTACATATCAGGAGACATATAGAAGCATTATGAAACCACTAATATAGGGGCGAATTAAAAAGGACAAAATAAAAAGGACAAAGAAGCCATTTTATAGGACAGATATGAGAAAACTCGAGATATAAAATGAAAAGTATAAGTTGGTGACTTTAATAAAGGAAAGACGTGAGAGTTTGTTTAAGGAATGTAGGTTAAAAGAGACACGGAAGCCATATATATATATTCTGTACACGCCGACACACCCAGCCTGGCGGGAGTGTGGTCGGAGGGCAAACATAAACACGTTTTCCCCATACCAGTTTGACGAAATGAGGGACTTAGTTTTATGTTGCCTGGAGATCTCTCGGTGAGTTATGGAAGAGGCGAAGGGTGGAGGGGTGGTATTGGCGGGTGATAGAGGGGGAGGGGGTGGTGAGGGTGATAGGAGGAGGGAAGACAGAGAGGAGGCGGAAGTATAAGGAAGACAGGGCGTTGGAGAGAAGGGACGGGGAGGGAAGTCACATGCATCCTATAGCCCAGGTGAGGCGGGAGGGCGGCCCCTCTCTCACCACACAGTCATAACAAAAACTAGTCCACCTTGTGTTGAAATGGAGAGGACCAGAACGTCACCTTGCTGAACCGCTCCCCACTGCCCTACCTAGCACGTAGATACCACACATAAAAAAACTACTATTCTAGACATGATGGCTGGTACTGTATATATAGAAAAGAATGAATGATAATTGGTGTATTGTTATATAAATGTATGTAATGCTTATAAGAAGGCATAGACATATTATGCAAAGAGGTAAAATAAAATAAACTCTTGACGTTAATTAGGTCTTACAATGTTCTGTAAGTTGATGTAATATTACTTTACCACTGAAAGTCATAGATGAATACACACGTACAAAAAAAAATGAACATCAGTAGCGGTGTAACATTAAACTGTTTCACTACTTTTACTAAATCAATACTCGCATTTACACTCTAATATCCAGTTCCTAATCCTGGATGTTACGTATTGTTCATATATCAATTATAAGTTTAAAAAGAAAAGGTAAATTCTTGAGATGAAGGTTTGGTTGTGGTCACCGATGTTAGTTAAATAAGTCAGGGTAATGAGATGGTTGGGGAATACATAGTAATGTTTATGTTTTGATTATAGGAAGACATACAAAGTGAGGTCAGTCAGTCTAGGATATCCCAGATTTCACCATTTCGTTTGTTTAAATTCATATTCCACAACTTACACACATACACACACTATAGACATAAGTTATCTTTTTAAAAACAATGTGGAATTACGTGGGATGTGAACAAAGCCTTACCAAGCAAGAGTTAAACTATTTATTTTATTTTATTATTTAGTAAATTGTTCTGAATAAGTGTGTGTGTGTGTGTGTGTGTGTGTGTGTGTGTGTGTGTGTGTGTGATTGCGTGTGAATGTTTGTGTGTTTATGTTTGCGTATGTGTTAGGGCTCACAAGCTGGTAAAACAAGGTTATAACTACAACACTATATATAATGAGGTACACGCTCCACACACCCCTGTACCGACCAGTTAAGATTCAGGCAGTGTCACAGGTAAGTCTACGTGTGTGAGATGCCTACTGGTGCTCGTTACTGCCCCTACTGCCTGTTGTTTCTGTTGCTGTTTTTTTCTGACTGTTCTTCCCGTCTACTGCTATTGTCATGTATATAGTTGCTATTACTATTGCTGTTACTATGTTACTACTACAGTTACCACTACTGTTGCTACTATTGTTACTTGGAGCGGTTTTATTTAATATTACGTATATACTACAAAGGAAATACAGACAAAGGAAAGGAGAGAGGGTCCACACCGCACACTCAGCCTCTGGTACACGAGGAGGCAGCGGAGTCAACACTACACTTGACGGCTTTCAGTTCCCCAACGGTATACTTAAGTACCCATCTACAATTGGGTGGACTAGGAATGCCCCGGGATAAAAAGAGTGAGCATAAGGACAGGAGGCGAGCACTGTATCGACCCGGCCGCCGCACTCCGTACATGTGGTGCACCACAAGACATTAAGGCCGGGAGACCCGACCAGACCCCGACGTGCAGCAGGTGTGGAGGCCAGACGAGGGAACGATAACCCACCACTAGCCAGAGCCACTGACCAGGGAGCCTCACATGTCGTAGTGAAGGTCAGGCGAGTTTTCCTGAAAGCGGTGTAGTGTCGGCCACACTGCCTTCACTTTCATTCCTGTGGCTTTACTATTACTGATTAGTAACCAAGCCTAAGCGAAGCTCGCTATATACTGGAAATAAATATTTGATGGCTTCGTTAGCTATCCTTAGTCAAATTGCTTTTCTATTCACCAATGCAAAATACCTGTACTGTTTATGTGTGCTGTATACCTACGTGGTCTATATACATGGTGAAATGTATGCTTGCGTTATCTATATACATGATGAACTGTATACCTACGTTGTCTAAGTTGTAATGAACACTTATTTGATGATTTTACTGAGTGGGAAATCTTATCCAATAAAATTATCACACAATGTCTCTCACCTTAATGATAACAAAGATCTTGGAAGGGCCGCTAATAAACACGCTTTCAAATACATTGGAAAATTTATTTAGTGATTAACAAAAACAAATTAAATAATAGAGTAACAATGAACCGCCTGAACACCTAGTAAGACAAGTGGTGGAAATATTAAACAGTACGACTTTTGTAATGGGCGTCTACTGCTGGTCTCATGACTGTCCTCACACACTTACACCACTAATCAACAGATCTCAATGGTGAAACTCATGCAGTCCTTCTTGACATTTCATAAGTATCTGACACCGTTTGGCATCAATCCTTATTTACAAAAATGTCCTCTCCTGGCCTTTTCTCTTTACACTATAATTTCTTGTTTACTATCTGGTCCCGGTGTGTGTGTGTGTGTGTGTGTGTGTGTGTGTGTAGGTCTGGTCAGTCTCAGTTTTCTATCATTTTTAACAATTCCCGATTCGTCTGTGTTCCGAACTACAGCACAAACTCTTTTATAATTGCACCTTGATTATCTTCAGTGAAAACAACAACAAGTCTTTTTTAGTCCTATTCAGATGACTTACTCAGCTCTCCACAGATTCTTCATTCAAACTACAGCAGCCTCACGAGAGAGTAATAATGCCAGACAACACTCATCTGTACAGGTAGATCTCGCGCGTACAGCTGAATGTTGTGTATCCAACTTGATTTCCTTCAATGTTACTAAAATAATATCCGTAATAGTAAATGGCATGAGTGTACACAACCTAACATAAAATTTGACCTCACCATCATGCCATCATCACGCAGCATTGAGATTTTAGGCAACAACCTTTACTTTGTGTTTCCGTCGTGTGTGTGTGTATGTGTGTGTGTGTATAAACATGTACAGTACGTGTCCTTATGTGCGTGTGTCTGGAATACATGACGGTCCTGATCACTTCTTAACAGTCACCCTAACGACCTTAATGGCGTCACAACAACTTAACGACTAAGGATTCACTTTAATCAGGATCCTCCACCAATCAGAGGAAGACCCACGAGCCAGCTGTGTCCAATCACGATAAACTTACTACAGGGAAAAATTGGTCTTAATTTATTGGGTCTGTAGTGAGTAATGAGGTGAGGGGGTGTTATGAGGTGAGGGGGTGTTATGAGGTGAGGGTGTGTTATGAGGTGAGGGGGTGTTATGAGGTGAGGGGGTGTTACGAGGTGAGGGGTGTGTTATGAGGTGAGGGGGTGTTACGAGGTGGGGAAAGATGAGGAAGAGGTTGCTCGCTAACGTCAAGACCATCTTCAATACAGAGAACACTTTAGATTCAGCGGGATGGTCCGGACACATCAATACAAGTACAGGTTCAGGGATTATGAGCAACAGGTAGAGTAATTACTACCAGGTGACGGTGATAGGGGACACAATCTTACCTGTCACGAAGCGATCATTATATAAAGAGATATTTTAGCTAACTTCCTCTTGAGATATATTAATCTAGTTTCAAAACAACTTAGATAACATAAGACCTTTGTATTTTATTTTGTATGTAATAAACAATAATTGTATGCAGTGTTTTACGTACATCAACTGTTTGTTATATATAAAAAATAAAATGTTGCTGTGAACATTTCTCAGATTCTCGACCCACCTCAGTGCCTGGTGTAGCTCACATTTGGTCTCATATGTTAGTACAGTAGTTATAGAGAGTTATGGACGACAACGACGGTAATCGGAACGAGGACGACCACAACAACGACAACTCCTGAATGACGACAAAGTTCACTCGTAGTTTCGACTGGAAGCGATTACAGAGTGGTGTGTTAAGATACGTTAATAAAAGATGAGTTGTTCACAAATATATAATCATATAATCAGAAACACCAGAACAGGTACAGTACCGTATATGAGGTCAAACATACAGTACAGGTACAGTAATTCCCAAGTGGTGACGGTATTGTGTAGGTGGAGTCTTACACACACACACACACACACACGCACACGCACACACACACATATATATAAGTACTGTACATGTCAAAAATATAAATAGTTTCTTCCAATGTTTTATATCCTTGTTAACTGGCAACAATGTCTTGAGTATCATAATCTCTGGGTTCAACTTCTCAAAGGTGCTTGTCTTTAACTCTAAACAAGGATAAAATGTTTAATATAGTTACGAAGTTTCAGTATAATTTTCAGGCCATTTTGACTTTTATCTCATGGTATAACTTGGTATGGGTGAGCTGGTGGAGTGATGGGTCACATTCTCCTGTCACCTCTCGGGATAAACATTTCAAAATTTTTTCTTTGTATTGCACAGTATCAGACGCATTCATTGTCACATTCTAGTTATATTGAAATAGTTAACAAATCTGTGGCAGAAATGTAAACAAACTCTTTCTAGCCAAATCGAGTAATGATAACACAAACGAGAGCTTTAAGTACAGGCGTAATAAGGCAGGAAACTGTTGGTAATAGACGACCTAGTGAAAAACCTGATCAATAGGTGGCGGGTGATGTAATGTTTCCGACACTGGTTAGTAAACATACCGGGGAAGGTCCGGTGACGCCGAGATTCGCTAGTTAGATATTTAGTAGTGTTGACGTTACTACAGGGGAACTTATCGCGTATCGCCTTGGTGGGTGATATAGACTAAGGTTAGGGTAGGTGGGTAGGTGGTCTCTACTGTAAGTCGTTAATATTCTGATACCGCAACGTTCTTCTTTGTCATTCTAACCGACAATAGAACGTTATGGCTATAAGCTTGACAATAAAATAATTCAGGATTCTCTCAAAGTCGTATATTAAATTTCCCTCGTAAATGGAAGTGCAAGATCTCATGTAAGTGCTTCATTTAATCAGAGTAAAAACACGACAATAAAACTGCATTAAGACAACAGCAATACCTCACCAATTATGGGATACAAATATTCAACCAATTCCCGTAATTGGAGATCTGAGAATATTCATATACGTAGTTAATTAAAAAAAATGATGGGATTTAATGGCCTTTGAATTGCACTGAGACTATAGCGTAACATGATACTTCACATATACCTACAGTTCGGGGTAAGTACTCGTATTTCACACACTAATCACTGAGAATCCAAGTCCAAGATCTACGAGTACTTGCGATATGTCTGTCAGTTCTTACTACAGGGAGGAACGATAGTGAAGAACAACAGGAATAAGGCGAAGTACAGTACGAGGAAAAATAATAGACCCGGAAAGAAGAATTACTAAATGATAAAAAAATGAATTATTATTATTATTTAGATTTTAGGTAAGATAACAGTATATATTGACCCCAGAGCCAGTTTGGTGTTGAATTTTACTTAGTATGTTAAATAAAGTGTTCCAAATAATCAAGAAATTATGGAAATTCTTATGTCTAATGTTTTAATATATGTTAATTAATGTTGGAACAATATATATTAGTTTCTGTTTCATCTAATTCATTTTGGTGGATAGATAGATAGATAGATAGATAGATAGATAGATAGATACATACTACAAAAGAACTGTCTATGTATTAAGCATATGTATAGTACTTATTAATACATAAATCGAGGCAATACCACACTAACAAACACAACATACACATTCATTAATACATATATACACATTTATTATTTCATACACATTTATTATTATATAAACATTTATAAGTCATATACACATTATTTATACATATATATACACATTAATTATCTAATTGATGGTCACTAGCGTGTGTGTGTGTGTGTGTGTGTGTGTGTGTGTGTGTGTGTGTGTGTGTGTGTGTGTGTGTGTGTGTGTGGAGGAGACTGGGAGTAGTGTAGCGGAAAAAGAGAAATATCTTCTCTCTATTTCTCTTCAGGTTCTCTTAATCTCGTTTTCTCTATCTGTCTTTATTTCTCTTCACTCTCTCAATATCTTTCTCTTTTCTCTCTATCTATCTGTTTCTTTCTCATTATCTCATTTTCTTTCTCTCATTCTTTTTCTATCTCTCACTCTTTCTATTTCTCTATCTCTCTTTCTCGTTGTTCTCCTCTTTCCCTTCTCTCTGTATTTTTGTATTTCCCTCATTTATTTCTCTCCTATTCTCTCCTTCCCTCCCCTTCCTTCATTCTAACTCTCCGTCTTTCACTCTCTCTCTCTCTCTGTCTTTCCTTTTTTCTCCCTCCTTCCCTACCTTTCCTCATTTCTCCCTCCTTCCCTCTCCTCTCTCCACCCTACTCTCTCCACCCTTTCACTCTCTCATCTCTCTATTGTTGTCTCGTTCTCTAATTCCCATCCATTATCTCACCTTATCTCCTTAGGTCTCTCAGTACCTCACCATCTCTCACTTTCCCACAATCACCAGCAACATCTCTCTCCACTATTACCTCGTTACGATGCCCTAATGATTACAGGTCAGAGGTCACGACAAACACACCCACACCCACACACAAAAAATATGTTCTGTGTACGTCTAAAGTCTTTAAATGGATCTCTTGAACTTCCTGGTGAGGCTCAGTAACAAAGCCTTAGGATAATTTCTTTGTTAGGTTAGGTTAGGTTTGGTTAGGTTAGGTTAGACTATAATTTTATGATTAGTAGTGATTATGTTATTCTATAATTTATATAATGATTATTGACTTGGTCGTCCCTACAGTGACCAAATCGAAAATTTATAAGAAAAATAAGAAAAACAAACTGTACATTCAAATTATCGTTGTGTGTGTGTGTGTGTGTGTGTGTGTGTGTGTGTGTGTGTGTGTGTGTGTGTGTGTGTGTGTGTGTGTGTATGTGTGTGTAGGATCCAGAGGTATCACAATGTTTTCAGAGAGCAGCTCGAACATCGGCTTATAAACAACCCAACAGCAAACAACGTGAATCCCAGTGCCGAATGGGAAACTCTTAATACTGTTATGACAAAAACCTGTAGAGACCCTCGGGCCAGATCAAAATAATACACCAGGACTGGTTTGATGAAAATGACCCGGCAATCAATGTACTCATCGATGATAAACGTGCTGCTTTTACTGACTGGCAGAACTACCCTCAGTCTCGGACCAAAGCGGATACCTTCCTCAAGAAGAAAGCGGCAGCCCAGCGGGAACTCCGCAATCTACAGAACGACTGGCTTAAAAATAAAGCATGTGAAGCACAAAAACTTGCAGATCAGCACAAGATGCCAAAATTTTTCATTTCCACTAAAACATTTTATGGGTCAGTCACTCGTGGCGCAGCCCCCCTCCGCTCATCTGACGGTAAACCTTATAATTAAAGACGATGAAGGCCTCCGTCAGCAATGGAAAGAGCACTCCCATTCATTGCTCAACCGAAACGCCAATGTGGATGTCCTGGCTACCCAGCAGGTCCCTCAGCATCCAGAGCTGACCCACCTCAGCTATCCTCCATCCCTGGATGCTATCAAACAGATGAAAAATGACATAGCCTCAGGGCCTGATGGAATCCAAGCTGAGGTGTATAAAGCAGGACGACCTCTGCTTACCAGCCGTCTCCACTCTCTCCTGGAGAATATATGAGAAAAGGAGGAAATCTCTCAAGCTCTTAAACACGCCTCCATGGTCAATATTTATAAGAACAAAGGAGACCGGTCAGACTGTGTCAACTACCGTGGGATCTCGCCGCTGTCTGTAGCTGGCAAGATTATCGCCCGAGTCCTCCTAAACAGACTTCTTCCTGAGGAGGAAAACTTCCTCCCAGAATCTCAATGTGGTTTTAGACCATCACGTAGCACCACTGGCATGATATTTGCTGCCCGCCAAATACATTAAAAATTCAGAGAACAGCGTCGTGACTTGTACATGGCTTTCATCGACCTAACGAAGGCCTTCGACTCGGTCAACAGGGAAGCCCTCTGGTGGACCCTCAGCCATTTTGGCTGCCCACCAAAATTCATCGCCATTATGAGGCAACTCCACGATGGCATGAACGGCAGTGTCCTGCATAACGGCACCTAGTGAGAGTTTTTCCCCGTGCAAACAGGGGTTAAACAAGGGTGTGTACTGGCACCAACTCTCTTTTCCATTTTCTTGGCTGCCTTCCTGACTCGGGCAAGTGCCAATTTAGCCAGTGGGGTGAACATCGCGGGTGAAGGGGGGTCTTTTCAACATAAGACGACTCAAGGCAAGAACAAAGGAATTGGCAGCTTCCATTACTGAACTTCAATATGCAGACGACCTCACTCTTGTTGCTCACACTAAACACGATCCACAGGAGATCCTGAACACCTACGCAGACGCGTATGCACACTTCAGACACACCTCCACCATCCATCCAGCTTAACGGTACTACCCTCTCTAATGTTGCCCACTTTCGGTGTCTCGGCTCCCACCTGTCCACCACCGCAGACATCGAAGAAGAGATTCAACATCGTATCAGATGTGCATCTCAAGCCTGTGGCAAACTTCGAAATCGTGTCTTCAGCTGTAGGGAGCTGAAATTATCTACGTATATAGAGCAGTGGTCTTCCCCATCCTGCTATATGGCAGTGAGACATGGGTCACATACAGGAGGCACCTCAAGGCACTTGAAAACTTTCACCAACGAAGTCTACGTTCCATCCTTAGAGTTCGCTGGGAAGACAAGAGAACAAATGCCAGTATTCTTGCAGACACCAACTGTAGGAGCATCGAGGCTACCATTATCCATGAACAACTACGCTGGACTGGCCATGTTACTCGCATGGACGACCGTAGACTGCCAAAGCAGCTACTTTACAGTCACCTAACGAATATCAAACACAACGTCGGCGGGCAATTGAAAAGGTATAAGCATAGTCTTAAGACAAACCTGAAAAAGTGCCAAATTGACCCCCTCACCTGGGAGTCGATTACTCCACATCGTAACGGTCGGAGGAGCACTGCACGAGAAGGTATCAATGCTTTCGAGTTAGCCCGACTGCAAACCGAGGCAGACAAGCGCCGTTGCTGGAAAGACGCTGCCACACCTCCACATGTGCAACGAATGTGAACGACCCTGCCGGTCCCGTATCTGGCTCTTTAGTCACCTCAAAAGTCACCAACCTAGGTGAGATCCCCAATAATTCATATCATTGTATCATAGCTGGATGATCGTCATACTCGATTCCGAGTGACAGCAAAGTAATAGTGTGTGTGTGTGTGTGTGTGTGTGTGTGTGTGTGTGTCTTTATGTGCATGTTTATGTTTACGGTCATGTATTGCATGAGCACGTATGTATCTGTGTTTGTATAAATATGGATACATGTGTATATGTCAACAGCATGTATTCATGTGTATTATTATATATGTTCATCAATACTTGCGTGTGTAAATGTGTCAGAGAAAACGAGAGTTAGTGCAGACACCTGTTGTTGTGGCCTCGTTAACACGGCGCCTCTGTTATCATTACCATTCGCTTCCTGATGGATAATTATTTCATACCCTAAGGCTGTCTGTCTGTCTATCTGTCTCTCTGTCTGTGGTGGGTCTCCTGCCTTGTGGTGTGGAGGTCAAAAGTTAAAGTCACAATAAACACGAAGCAAACATACAGGTAACGGGCTCTCTCTCTCTCTCTCTCTCTCTCTCTCTCTCTCTCTCTCTCTCTCTCTGTACAGAATGATGTAACCAATTAATATACAGAACAGATTAAAAGGACATCTAAAGACGAGGAGCTCTGATGTAACATTAAGTTCTTCGTGTGGGAGAGTACACCTTTACCTCATTGGAACAACACCACATTTGGAAGAGGGTGAATCTGACTTTGCTACCGCTCTTGCTAATAATAATAATAATAATAATAATAATAATAATAATAATAACCTAAAATTACCCTGAGGAATTAAAGTGAAAGTGAATTCGAAACGTTAGACAGCCGGTTAGGGACAGCATAGAAACAGTACACTGTATACTACACCATTGGTACCTAAGGAAGCAATGTAACCAGCGCAGAATTTAATCACCTTCACTTCCCTCTCTTTAAAGCTACTGTAGTTACTAATTTACAGTTGGGGTAGACTGGCGGAACCCCACAATCGAACCAGCGATTCTTAGGATAGGAGTCAAGCGCTGTATCCACTCTGCCACTGCATCATGATGAAATGGCGTCTATTAAAAGTGTGCCCCAATCATAATGGTTAGGTGAGGTTGGGTACGTACTATATGGCGCAATAGGTATTAGAATTGAAACCTAGTAGGACTGTTGGCACTGGGGTCTATTAGGACTGGGGACTAGTTGATCAGCAGACCCTGGCTAGTATTTAGGGCTTGAAGGTACTGAGAGAGAACTGTCACTCAGGGGTTGGTAGTACTAAGAGAGAACTGTCACTCAGGGGTTGGTAGTACTGAGAGAGAACCGTCACTCAGGGATTGGTAGTACTGAGAGAGAACCGTCACTCAGGGATTGGTAGTACTGAGAGAAAAACCGTCACTCAGGGGTTGGTAGTACTGAGAGAGAACTGTCACTCAGGGATTGGTAGTACTGAGAGAGAACCGTCACTCAGGGATTGGTAGTACTGAGAGAAAAACCGTCACTCAGGGGTTGGTAGTACTGAGAGAGAACCGTCACTCATAGTCATGGGGGGGGGGGGCTAGTTTATTGGGCACCCCCTTGTCATCCTGTGCAAGGTGAAGCGCAAAAGCGTTTACAGCGCCCATCTGGGAAGCATGCGGAGTTCATGCTTGCCTTCATGACTCGTGCATTAAGGGAGTAAAAGCCTGAAGGGTCATGGGTTTCGTAAGCAAGTTACATAAATGGGACAGAATGATGAGTGTGTGGGGGGGAAAATTCCCGGTACAATTATCTGTTTATGGCAAAGCGTGGCAGGTCCCTAATAATGTCAAGTGCCAGGCCTGTCTCTAGGAGGAGGGATATCTGGTCAGGGAGGGAAGAGGTGTTGGTAACAGGGTCATCAGTGGTTTGTAGGTAAG
>NW_024718864.1:102500-168864 GCF_018991925.1 Homarus americanus
GTTTTTTACGAGTTATGTTTGTATTGCCTTGACTGTCACTACTTTGCCTCCCTTACATGGCAAACACCTCCCGCAAGCGCAGTGGCGAAATCTCCGTCGAGGATAAATGGGATAAATGAATGATATTAAAAGCTGTAGTCCTCGTGAGAGATGGAGAATGTGTGAGGAATTTTAAAGACAGAGAAAACGTTTTGAGTGTAGGCTCATGGTTGTCAACTTACAAAGAAAGGCAACATGATCCATTGGGCAAGTAAGGCACGTTTTCAGCTCGTCTCCTGGTAAGTTTCACCAATGTGGCTCTGTTAGTTATAGAGACAAAGTAATAGACAAAATTAAAAAATCTAATCAGCTGATATGTAAGTAGAGAGATTTTAAAATAAGAGCCATTTAATATATGTATTATATCAGTAAACATTATTGTCCTCAGTCTGCCAGAGTCTCCTGTGAGAAAATAACACCCCACTAACCTTTCCCCCGAGAATTTTAAATCACATTAAATTAAAACTTCAAAAATATCTAACCTAACCCAGTACATACATCATTAACTTAAGATCCTGTGCAATTATGAATTATTATTGTATAGATGTTTACCGACAGCATGAGACCACTTATTTAAAGGTGTAAGGCATTATGGGGCGAGTTAGCCGATGGAAATAATGCATAAGATCAGTAGTGTTTTTCAAGGTGAGGAAAAAGAAGAATTGTGACCTAAATTATAGATAGGAGTAAGTTAATGATTAGAGAGAGAGAGAGAGAGAGAGAGAGAGAGAGAGAGAGAGAGAGAGAGAATAACATTGATAGACAGATAATTAGATAAAGGAAAATTGACAGACTTAAGGACAGAGAGTAAATGAGACTCCGTAACTATTCTCATTGAAAAAAAAGACAAAAAGAAAACAAATCGATAGTTACATGGGAAACTAACTCAAAAGACAAAGCCAATAACGTGACTCCAATAAAATTATACATTAAAATTCTCCCAATGAGCAATTATAAACATAACCATTGTTTACGTCAAGGTCAGGTATAGAAGAGCTATGTAAACCATTCAAGAGGTGGGTGTGGTAGTACTGTGGTGGACGGGTAGTCGCCACACCTGGGGTAGATTATCACTAGCTCTAGGTACCTTGGGTTTTATGAATAACTCTAAGGTAGGTTTTAGATACATCTCAGATTCATATCTTTATTGACATGTAGGTTAACGTAGTGATTTTATGATACTGTCACCATCGGGTCTTTCACTTTATACCTATATGACTAAAATGAAGTAAATTCCAGCTACTTGATGGGAATTCTTGTACCTAACGTTACAGCCAAAACAATCAATTCTTGCACTGATGCCCCTGGGCGAAGACTGGACCCACATATGGTATCTACCTTCTCACCCGTGGTCACCTGGATCCACATATAACACACTCTGACATTTCGCCACACAACAGGTTCAAGGAGACACTTCATTTTTTTCTGGTGTTTATATGACAAAAAAGAGAAGATCACTTTGGTATGCGTAAACATTTGCGTAACGTCGACTTTACGCTCCCCTTTTGTTGTTACGTGAAATATGCAACTTTCAACAGCTTAGCGGTCCTTGGACTAAAACGCAAGTTATTCTCTTTCCTGAGGATGTGATGATACGATTAATTAGTTCACTTAAACAACGATAAACTAATTGTAACGGATATGGTGCCAAAATACACTTTCAACCAGCCTTTATTTTCTACCCAAGTAAGAGGGAAACTTTTCACACACAACTGAATCTACTGACCTAACCTAACCTAACCTAATCTAATTTAACCTAACCTAACCACCTCCACAATATCACTATCGCCTCCACACACCACAACTACCGCCTCCACACAGTCTTACCTCCACACACTCTCACCTCCACACACTCTCACCTCCACACACTCTTACCTCCACACACTCTATCCTCCACACACTCACCCACCACACCCTTACTTCCACACACCACCTCCACACACACTCTTACCTCCACACATCCACCTCCACACACTCTCACCCACACACAGTCTTACCCACACACTCTACCTCCACACACTCTCACCCACACACTCTTACCTCCACACACCACCCACACACACCTTACCTCCACACACCTACCTCCACACACCTACCTCCACACACCTCACCCACTCCACACCTACCTCCACACACCACCCACACACACCCACTCCACACCTTACCCCACACACCTCCACACACCTCCACACAGTCTTACCTCCACACACCCCACCCCACACACACAGTCTTACCCCTCCACACCTTACCTACACACACTCACCTCCACACACCTACCTCCACACACTCTCTCCTCCACACCCCACCCACACCCACTCCACACCACCCACACACCTACCTCCACACACCTACCTCCACACACCTACCTACACACAGTCTTACCTCCACACACTCTTACCTCCACACACTCTCACCTACACACTCCAACAGTGCTAAACAACACCACAGCGACCACACCCTCAACTTAAACATTCATTATATATTTTTTTCCTTCCCTCAGAGTCCTACCTTTACCCTCTAACCTTATAACACTATCATCCCCCGTGCCATCACGACCCCTGCCTTGGTGCTCTGACCTTTATGGGTTACCCTATTGGTGACCTTGGTTATGGAGTAAGGTCACATTCGAGATTGGTGAGGATCAGGTATAAGAAGTTTAGGAAAGTGAATTTTACTACGAGAGATGAGAGTATTTTACACCTGTACAAGAATTGATTAAGATTTAGTGTACAGGTAGAGCAAATTTCAAAGGTGACGGCATCATTATTTCGAGATTTTATCAATGTAAATACAAGTTTAGATAATATGATGTTCTGATAGAGTTGTTTTTATGCAACAACAACAACAACAACAACAACAACAAACAACAACAAAACAACAACAAAAAAACAAAATCAACAACAACAAAATAAACAACAACAACAACAACAACAATAATAATAATAAATAATAGACGAGAGCAAACAGTAACTCCCAACCTTTGAGAACTGTTTACCTAATTTTCCTAACTTAAAGAGAACTTATTGAAATTTCCCGTTTACTTTCCATCTTCTTAAAACACATCATACATTATATAGGTAAAGAGAAAGATATGAAGATAGACAACGATAAAAATAAATAAATAAAGGAAGATAATAAAAATGAGAAAGGGAAAGAGGTTTAGAAGAAGAGAGAAAAAGAGCTAAGGAAGAAAAAAAAAGGAAGGAGAGAGAGAGAGAGAGAGAGAGAGAGAGAGAGAGAGAGAGAGAGAGGTGATAAAAGAAGAGAACACAATTGCAGTCTTGTTTATTCACCTTTCACTTCAGTAACAAAGAAAAAAAATGCATTAATTCGGTTCACTCCATTTACACATCTAACCAATTTCTTTCGAGTGATTCTTCAGTCGTAATTTTTCTTCATTAAAAGATAAGTCCATACAGTCGTTTTTTTTTTTTAGTTGTTCATGATAATCTTTTTTTTTTCTCATTGATAATCGTAAAACAAGCGAATTTTTTGGCCCTTGGTTTTCCTTGACCGACCTTCCATGGTAACTTGTTTTTGTGGTGTAAGCGATCATTTTTTTTTCAGTAAATAACTTTCACATATGGACTAAGCTTTTTTACTTAACCTTTATCTAGTTTTTCTTAGATGATTTCTACTCGTTCTCGACTCACTAAACTTAAACATTTCCTGGTACTGTGAAATTAGTGTTATTTGTTATAAGTATTTTATTAATATTTATGTTTTCCTTGTATGAAACTTATATCATGATTTTTGTATGTAGTGAAGACACAGTAAGTGTGAAAATTTCCCTAAATGCTTTAATAATGTACAAGTAGTCTTGGCAGTATGAGCCGGCAAGGGGAAACAATATTAATTTCCTTTTTCCGTAATTGGAGGGGAATTTGCATATTTTTACGTTGTTGCCATATGGTGGTCAAGATCCATTATTTTGTGTTTCAGATTCAGTTTACAGATAAAGAAGTTTGTTTCAGTCCTTAAGATCATATATATATATATATTGAAAAGTTCTGACTAGCCACAAACGATCATAGTGACAATCCTAATGCTGTATATATCAATGAATAGCTTCATAGAAAACCTACCCTCACCTGATATAGAACCTATCCTACTTTAGATATAATCTGGATCTCTTACGATGGTAAATGACGTTTTAAATGAAACAGATAATTTTACCGTATAAAAATGCTTTCCTATTAAGTTGTAGCAATAAAAAGAAAACGTTATCCCTATTTAACGAAAATTGCAGTTGAATATGGAATAGCGTTGAGGGACAGTGTTTGAATAGTGACAGGCCCAAGCAGTAAGATAGTTGACCTCGTAGGATGAAGCTCAAAAACAGGAAGCCTTCATCTATTCCGGACAATTGGTGATTATTTTTTAAACTTCCAGACTTCTGACTTTTCTATCATTTTTATATATCAAGTATTCTCTCAGTGTTTACAATGCTGGAGAAAAACACACAGCCAGACTCACAACCTCTCATTAGTGCCACAGTATTGACGTAACCACCTTATTTATCCAACCAGTAATTTAATCAGCGAAGCAATTAGTTAAAGAGCTGAGTTAATGTATGTCAGCCAGTAATAATCAACAAGAACATGAACTAGGCGTCACCACCTCTTAAACTCGACCGTATAATGCGTCCACGGATCACCGATTGACTTTCACTTTCTTCAGGATAAAATTACCGGGACGTTGGAATTATTCACCTGCGCCTAATTACCAAACCTGGGACACAACCTCGAAGCTGTATTTGTAAGTTCTCATATTTCTTTTTTAACGAATATTATAAAGAACATATCTTCACAGGTGTTTAAAAAAATAATTAAGAAATAAGTACCAAGGGTATTATATTATTTTGTGTGATTAGAGCAGATAGGTAGTAAAGATAGGTGAAATAATATATATATATACCTTTAGATACATTGACAAAATACTACGACTTTACATATCCCTCAAAGATGTTAATTCTTAAAAGACGGTGACCTGTTATGTTACCGTGGAAACCTTGTTGGCTATTGAAGGTGCTCCTTGTAGGTCATATTAGACTGATTGGTCCCTGGTTATTCCTAGACTAGTATCCGTGAGGGTCCTTTGGCTAGTTTACAGCTGGTTTTTCTTCAGGACTGGCCTTCACCGCTTGGCATTTAGACACATGGGCGAGCAAGGTCCCTTTACCGGCTGATTAGCGGGGGAGGGGAAGGGGGGTCGGACCTGCCACCACACCTGTTAACTGTTGTTATTTGTTACTGTTGTTGGGTGTTACTGTTGTTAGGTGCTGTTACATGTTATTGATGTCATTGGTTACTGTTGTTATCTATTACTGTTGTTACCTGTTATTGTTGTCATTTGCTACTGGTGTTACCTGTTACGGATGTCATTTGTTTCTGTTGTTACCTGTTACGGATGTCATTTGCTACTGTTGTTACCTGTTACGGATGTCTTTGTTTCTGTTGTTACCTGTTACGGATGGCATTTGCTACTGTTGTTACCTGTTACGGATGTCATTTGTTTCTGTTGTTACCTGTTACGGATGTCATTTGTTCCTGTTGTTACCTGTTACGGATGTCATTTGTTTCTGTTGTTATTTGTTATTGTGTTAGCTATTGCTGTTGTTAGCTGTTGATGCTGTTAGCTGTCACTGTCGTTACGTGTTACTGTTGTTAGCTGTTACTGATGTTACCTGTTATTTTATTTAAAATTAATGTTGTTACCTGTTACCGTAGTTAATTTTAACGTTGTTTCGCGTTTTTGTTGTTAATGTTTTTGTTACTCTCTTTAATTGTTATTCTTTTGTTCTTGTTATAATTATTGCTGTTATTGTTGTTGTTCTTATTGTTGTTATTATTTGAATTATTAACGTCTTTATTACTGCTGTTAATTTAGTTTGTATTATTTTCATTGTTGTTTTTGTTATGACTGTGTTAGTGTTAGGATCTTTGTTAATATTATTGTTATTTGTTCTTGTTATTGATGTCGTCTGTTATGACTGCTGTGCTTAACGTGTTCTTGTTATTGATGTCGTCTGTTATGACTGCTGTGCTTAACGTGTTCTTGTTAATGGCGGTGCTGTCTTCCCTGAACTGAGGAGAAGCGACAGTGGCTCAAAGTAAGATTCCTACCAGAAAACTTTAAGAGATTTTCTTCCGTGTAATTACGAGGTAAAATTTGTTCCAATAACTTTATTTGATATAGATTGATTGAGTTGTTAAATAATATATTACATATCATAATAAACTAATTAATTGATACGATAATTATCTTACATGTATTACCTTTATGGAAAGAGGATGCAGTACGATTAGATAGACACCTTGGCTAGTCAACGCTTTCCTCATGGAAAATGTAGGTACATCTTGTTACATAATTATATTCTTAATGAACTGAGATTGAAATGATAAAAATCACTGAATTTTAGGATGTTTTATTTAAATGGTTTTATGACGTCACTTTTTCCTCCCTCTTATGACGTCATCAGCCACTTTGAAAAAAAACATCATGCTTTGTTTTATGACGTCACTTTTTCCTCCCTCTTATGACGTCATCATCCACTTTGGAAAAAAACATATCATGCTTTGTTTTATGACGTCACTTTTTCCTCCCTCTTATGACGTCATCAGCCACTTTGGAAAAAAACATATCATGCTTTGTTTTATGACGTCACTTTTTCCTCCCTCTTATGACGTCATCAGCCACTTTGGAAAAAACATATCATGTTTTTAATTATTTTTTTGGCGTGAAAAATGACATTAATTGGGAGTGTCAACTAGTAATATATTGTTTTTCTCGAAATGTCTTAACTTTTGTGAAACTTTCCACTAAAGATAAAAATGAAACTTTCTTTATTTCTAGTGTATAAAGTTTATTTATACATTTATTTATGTATATATTTACAGTCAACCTTCTGCCTAATAATAGCAGTTTTTACCACATTAATGAAAAATACGTCTTACAGAAGAAGAGTATTTATAAATATATTGTGAAACGCCTTCAGTCTCATTGCCATCAGTTGTGAAGATGTTGGTAACTGTGCGCGGGCAGGACTGGGCGGAGGTTAGGTGGAAGTGGGTGGGAATAAGAAGGGGTGGGTTAGGGTGGATAACAATGGGTGGGAATTAGGTAAGGAAGGGTTTGGGTGGGTGGTGGTGGTGGTAGCGGCGACTAAGTAAGACTAGGAAGGGGTGACTTAAGGTCGGTGAGGGTGTGGAAAAGAGGATGGGAATGGGAGGGGTTGGGTAGGAAAGGGTGGGAATAATCAGGAATGGGGGGGGCTTAGAAGTGACTGGGGCCGAGGGCGGCTTGCTGCTGAAGGATGCTGCGGTGGGCTTGGGCGAGGGCGCGCTGTGCGTCAGCTACCTCAGGTGTAAACTGCGGGTTCTGGACCTGGCCATCCACGCCCGCGGGGATGGAGTGGGCGAGGGGTCCGGAGTACTGAAGGGGATTGACCACGTGTCCATGTTGGTTGGTGATGGGAATGTTGGGGTCGACGGGGCGAGCAACTTGCTGAACTTGTTGACGGACTGGTTGACGGAACTGCTGGGGCTGTTGGTGAGTCCCAAGGTTGTCGAGGACATCGAATGTGGGGAAGGCAGGGGCTCTCTGTTGCTGGACTGGGGCTCTGTGCTGGACTGGAGCTCTGTGCTGGACTGGGGCTCTGTGTTGTTGGGCTTGGCGGCGGGGTGCAGGGGCTTGGGTGGGGTGAGCGACCTGGTGCTGGGCGAGAAGTTGACCGATCTCTCGTGTTACGTCAAACTCAGCTGTGGGTTGTGCGGATTGTTGGGGGGCGGAGAAGCGGTGAGGGGCGGCTTGGATCTGATGGACAGGGACAGGCTGAGGGGCGCGCTGAGGAGCACGCTGAGGGGCGGAGAATTGTTGCCTCTGAGGAAATAAGAATCACCTCCAGTCAATATTAGCCTTCAACTAAGATAAAGGTCGTGTTTTCAGGGAGACTGGCGATAGTTAACATTTATGCATTCACACAGTTTTAATTGGGCGAAAATACGTAACGTTTGAAATGTTGAAAATCCATCTTTCTGTCAGAGAATACGTAAAAGAACAGAAGACCTTAAGGTTAGAATATCTGAGTCTTTGTGAACAGGTGAGGTAGAAAGGGACTCACCTGGGGTTGGGTGGGGACAGGTGAGGTGGAGAGGGACTTACCTGGGGTTGTGTGGGGACAGGTGACGTAGAAAAGGACTCACCTGGTGCTGGGTGGGGACAGGTGAGGTAGAGGGGGCTCACCTGGGGCTGAGTGGGGACAGGTGAGGTAGAGGGGGACTCACCTGGGGCTGAGTGAGGACAGGTGAGGTAGAGGGGGCTCACCTGGGGTTGGGTGGGGACAGGTGAAGTAGAGGGGGACTCACCTGGTGCTGGTTTGGTCTTGGGTCGGGGGCAGCATCAGCCAGAGCCTTCAGCTGAGCAAACTTGTCGAGGAACGTCGCGGTGGCCTCCAGCACGTTGGCGTCTTGGGGCAAGTGAGCTTGTCTGAGGGCCTGGTTAACACAACCATGACGTAAGTCAACAGGTAAAGGTAGCACATAACTTTATATTACAATATTTGTGACTATGATTTAACAGACCAAGGCTGGGATTTACAGGTTAAGGCAGTGATTTCACTGGGCAAGACAAATTTAGCCTGAGTCTTCTGCTGACAGTCTACACGAGTCAGACTGATAACATACTGTAGCTCTTAGGTCATCTGTTTGGAACCTTCACACGAAGTAATTATTTTTATCTTTTTTACCTTTTCTGTACATCAATATCAAGCTTCAAGCTTGGCAGATTTTACGTAATAATACAAATACATCTTTAACAAAATCAGTTTGAAAAAGCCCCACACAAAACAGAATTCCACACACGAAACGTCTTACACGATGAAGCAGATTTTTCATAAATTTGACATTTCAACCTCAGCTGAACGAGATTTAGTTACAATGAAGCCCACAACTCGTATACACAATCCAGATTTTTAACACACTTGAGGAGTCACACCCATATAAGAGACACACTAATCACAGGTTAAGGCTGTAAGAGTGATGAAGTCCCTGGTGGTGATCAAGACGAAGGAGAGACAAATGTAAAACAAACAAAACAATTCTTGTGTAATCGTTAATTACCTGTAAGTGATGGGCCTCCCTAACCTGAGGGAAGTGAGACTGTCCCTGGGCCGCCGCCATAGCCGCCATACAAGAGATGATCACCTGGTAACAACAAAATTACACGTTAGGAAAGTGGTAGAGACACACCTACACGTCTTATTAATTCTGCAAACAAGAATGTCATGCACTCAACAAGGGATAAGTATTGAACGTAGTATAAACATACAGGAAGTACAGCAAACAAGAATTTAATCGACAAATAATAAAGGACACGTAATGGCTTAGGCAATCTGACGTTCTAATAATATCTGCAAACAACAGGGATGCGTTATGAAGGGTTATGAGGGTTATGAGGGGTTATATATGGGCAGAAAGATGTATGGAGGAAGAGTGTAAGCAAAGGAACGCTTGTGAAATACGTCTTATAAATCTTCTACCTTTAAAAAAAACTCCAAACAAGCCGATAACTACTACTAACGTTTGCCTTGCTATAAACAACATGATAGGCGTTTAAAAAAGTGCTATTAGCCAGTCTGCCACATCATATAAGCTCAGTAAACGAGATGGACACAACTGTAGATACATGAGGTACTGCTGTCGGCTACCATACACGTACCACCACCTTAAAGAGCGATAGATTCTTCAGAGAGTCTCTCAGCCTAGTCCAACCTTAATACCATCTACAATTCTTACTCTCCTCGATATCCAATCTTCTCTCATCTTCTGTTCATGACGAAATATTAAGCATCCTTTGAAAAAGTCTTGTGGCGAAACGTCAGGAATAAAGCTACATTTCTTAGTCGTGTTTCGTTCACTACCAACTGCCATCTTATCTTCATTTTGCTAGGTCGATTCATTACTGATATTTGTGTTAGTTTTCTCTCTATCTCATTATCCTTTCATGTTATGAGTCTTGCCTCGGGGAAACCATCTTGCCTGGGGAATATCACAGAGGCTAACAGTCACTTTACATTGTCAAAGCACTGGATTAAGCTGACATCTCTCGTCTGGCTGCTGTCAGAGAGAGACTGTCACACTGTTATGTGAAGGTCCCATTTACTGATCAATATCTGACAAAAACAGAATTACAAAAAAAAACTCGGCATCTTATATTAGTGAAGCTATTTTGAGAACTATTGATGGGTTAGAATATGGCAGAATTTTTGGTGAAAGACAGACACAGACACGGGGGCAGAAAATAATGTGTGAAGATTAATTCGAGCTGCAACAAGAATAGATGTGCGTTCTTTTGAAATATTATGAAAAAATTATTATTTGTTATAAGATAAAAGTGAAACATTCTCCATTCTTACAGCATTGATAAATATAATTCAATGTCTAAAAAGAAAACAAAAAATCACCAAATTAATACAAACTTTCGTAATTAATGGAGATGAATTTTATAACAGTCTCCCCATAAACTATCGGCATGTCTCCGTTTTCCTTCAATCTTATCATTGTCTATATTCTTGGGCGACGGAAAAAATGGGAAATAAACGAAAACAATAGTAACAGAAGACCACAAAAAAGAGAAGAACAAATCAGGTATAAAATTACTAGAAAATAAACATTCTTAGACTGCACAATGGTTAAATGTTTCTCCACGAGTAGGAATCATTTCTCTTGCGAAGGCCAACAGTGTGGAGAGTAACGGAGGTGTGACGCGACAGTGTAGACAATGGAAACCACAACAGTTAATCGTAATATGAAGAAAAAAACAGAAAACGAAAGAAGAAAAAACAAGTGTGGAAGTGAGAGAGAGAGAGAGAGAGAGAGAGAGAGAGAGAGAGAGAGATAATAAAAATAATGTAATATAATGTAATATATAGACAATGGTAGATAAATGACTGCTGATCAGTAGGAAATAAGGACAAAGTGATAAATACACGAACAGACAAAAAAATAATTAAGCGTAGAGAGAAAAAGCGAGACAAAATGAAGAGAGAGTGACAGAGAGAAATAAAAAGAAAGATAAATAATAACGAAGATAAAAGACAGATATATACACAGACGAATAGACAGAGAGAGAGAGAGAGAGAGAGAGAGAGAGAGAGAGAGAGAGAGAGAGAGAGAGAGAGAGAGAGAGAGAGAGAGTATATGGAAATGTACACGAGTTTGTAGCTTATACACCTTCATTGACCCGAGTGGCTTACACCTTTGCCAGAGAGAGAACACCTATTAACACCCACTGGGGCCCACAGAATCCACAACTCCCTCACTGAACACGAGACTTGAACACTAATACTCTTCTTATATCAAGGCACAACATCATGTGTGGAGTCAGCTGGAGAAGAACACCCATTGATGTAGAGGAAGTGAAAGAAGTTATCTGTATATCTCGCCATAATCTTTCTTAACTTTCCACAGTGTAATCATCGGTGCTACGAGGTGTTTGATTTATAAGCGTCGAGTTACATTCTAAGAGTAAAAGTAAGTTTTGTTGTTTATTAAAGGAACAATAAGGATGGATTATGTTTAGAATACATATACCAAAGGATTTTTTAAACTATGGATAACCAAGTGGAATTCTGGAATCAGAAAATGAGGACTAATTGATGGTGTGACATATCTGCCCAAAACATCTGTTGCAAAATTCTATAAGGGTGGTGGAACCTGTTTATGTGGCTCTAAAAAAATGAGTTTAATTTGTTGGTGTGGATACTTCACGTTGTTTTGTCGTCTTTGTGAGGGAAGAATGAGAGAGAAGGAGATACTTACAACTGCCCTCATTGTGGTGCTGCAGGACTGACTGTGTCTGGGGACGCGGAGCGCCTTCGTTATATACCTCCGCCGCTGCACCGGTCGACCCCCAAGCTGGTAGGTCAGGACCTTTCGCAGCTCCGCGTGACGTGGCAACACCTCTAAACTCCTTTATTCTCTCATTAACCTGTTCCCTATATCTTGTACACCAACCACAAAAGCTTTAGAACACCCTAAAGGCCTCAAACTACTCTTGGTTCATTTAGAAAACATAGAAACCAAGCGCGTAAAAACTTAAAACCACTTAGACATGAAGAAGACGATCGTTCTGAGAGGGACATTTCCGTAGCTTGACTCTCGTCGTGATCACTCCACTGGACGACCCTGATGGGGAAATGTCAATGCTAGCGAATACGGATGTTGCGGGACGAGCAGCGGACTGCGGGTAGTTATTGCTAATGCTTGGTGATTGTCGCCACGATGAGCATAGTTCCTACTACCTCGTTCCCAGGTACTACACACACACAAACAAACAAACACACACTGGCTCGCGGTAAAATAAAATCTGATTTAGTGTGAGAATTTAGATGAGGTCTTGATTGGTGGCTCTGGTATCTACTGTAAGTAGTTTATTGGAATTACTACTGTTATTATTATTATTATTATTATTATTATTATTATTATTATTATTATTATTATTATTATTATTATTATTATTATTATTATTATTATTTATGGTTCTTCAGATAGTTGTATGAAATGCAGATAATGACAAAAGAGACTGAAAACACTTGTTGTTGCTCCCACATATTGTTTTAGAATGAATTTTGAA
This sequence comes from Homarus americanus, assembly GCF_018991925.1. Taxonomy (NCBI): domain Eukaryota; kingdom Metazoa; phylum Arthropoda; class Malacostraca; order Decapoda; family Nephropidae; genus Homarus; species Homarus americanus. Next base: position 115,173 of record NW_024718864.1, read on the forward strand.
GAAGCTTGACACCCAAATATAAACATTGACATTTACTACTTGATTATCTCTGCACAGGTGTTCATGGTATTGAATATCCTTAATTCTGTACAGGTGCGATGCCTTTTCTCTAATAGTTCTGTGCAGGTGTATTGCCCATTCTTAGTTACCAAGTATAAGAATTGCCCATTTTAATTACCCAATTACAAGGATGCTACCCATTCTCTTTCATCTCTGTACAGGTATATACCCAATTCTATATTACTTCTTGCAGGAGTTCTTGCCGACATCTGTCTACCAGTAATGTGACAAAACACGTGGGTGGTTGTGGTGGTGATGGTTAGAGGTCACAGGGATGGTAGTAGTGGAAGTGAGGGTAATGGTCAGAGGTCACAGGGATGGTAGTAGTGGTAGTGAGGGTAAAGGTCAGAGGTCACAGGGATGGTAGTAGTAGTAGTAGTGAGGGTAAAGGTCAGAGGTCACAGGGATGGTAGTAGTGATAGTGAGGGTAAAGGTCAGAGGTCACAGGGATGGTAGTAGTGATAGTGAGGGTAAAGGTCAGAGGTCACAGGGATGGTAGTAGTGATAGTGAGGGTAAAGGTCAGAGGTCACAGGGATGGTAGTAGTGGTAGTGAGGGTAAAGGTCAGAGGTCACAGGGATGGTAGTAGTGATAGTGAGGGTAAAGGTCAGAGGTCACAGGGATGGTAGTAGTGATAGTGAGGGTAAAGGTCAGAGGTCACAGGGATGGTAGTAGTAGTAGTGAGGGTAAAGGTCAGAGGTCACAGGGATGTTACAGGATGATAAAATAACCTTGTCGTCCTCCTCCTTTTTTCAGCACCTGTCACCCTGAGATCTTCATGAACTGTATCTTGACTCAGGCCTCATAGGACATCTTTGACCTATTGACACACACACACACACACACACACACACAACGGTAGTGTTTTTGTCTGTCTGTCTGTCTGTCTATATCTCTCTATCTGTCTCATGCCTTATATCTATGTCCTAGCCTACACATACTGTACGTTTTTATACTACCAAACATATGTATACGCATATACATACTTTAATACATACATACATACATACATACATACATACATCAATAACATTTCGTTAGGTTCGCCAACTGCACTGGCTAACCATTACCCCGGACCACGATCTGCAAATCGATTAACATCCAGGTCCCCAATTACTGCAGATCGTATTTCGGGGTAATAGTTAGCTAGTGCAGTTGGCGAGTTGTCCAGTCTTCTCGGACTATTCCTTGACACTGGGTCATGCAGCTCGTTAACTTAGGGTGTGGTTGTTGTGTTGGCGACAGCTTCTACACCTTAAACAAATTCAAGCCTTGGTGGCCCTTGGGCCGACCATCCTCGTTACACGAGGGACAACCATTATACATACATACATACATACATACACGGATAACAAATCAGAATCAACTCCAATCAAACAAGAACACACACACGAGCTTAACAAATTAAACTTTTCTCACGTTACTACAGACAATCTGATGACTAGTGTTTAAAAGCGAGTGACCAAGACAATACCGCGTGGCGACAGAGCGTGAGGTGGTATCCGTGGTCGTGCGACACACTCAATGAGACGTAAGATACTGCGAGGCGATGAGGTTAAAGAACTGCATTTTGGGTAATATCGCATTTGTCTGTGTATTTGGTACTGTACTGAAAGGTAATGTTGCCTAATGATAATATTACTAATAGCTTTTATCGTTGATGGTTATGCTAATGTGGATGATAATTAATAATGATGATAATAATAATCATGGTATTTTAGGTTAAGAAGAATATATAGTAAAAACAAATATAAAATGTAAAATAAGCAAAGGGAAATATTTATAATAATAATATTGATATCAATGAAAATAATATTTTTAATAACAATGATAATGATAATAATAATAATAGTAGTAGTAGTTGTAGTAGTTGTAGTAGTAGTAGTAGTAGTAGGAGAAGGAAGACGAGGAAGTAGAGGAGGAAGAGGTGAAAATCAAGGAAGTGAAACAGGTGACAGGCAAGGAGGGAGAAGAGGAGGAGGAAGAAGGAAAAGACAATAAGAAAAACCCAACTCTGAAATATATTGCTCGATATTTTTTGTGGCTCAGGGATAATGTACGTGATGGAATTTCTACCTTGGAAATTTTTTATGGATTTTTGTATATATTTTTACAGGTACTGAAAATCTATAGTACGGCCCGCCAAATTATTTCTGTGGCCCGCCACTGCATTTGGCAATCAGAAAAAAACAATTCTTATTAATTACAGAAAGGACAATTTTGGAAGTTGGGTGGACATAGCAGCAATACTGGCTCGTCGCTGTTAACCTGTGGCCCGCGAAGTAATAATAATAATAATAATAATAATAATTGACGGTTTATTGAAAAAGTTCTGCAGCCCGAAGGCTGAAAATATACATTGGACATAAATGATTTATTACATACATTGGTGGTTTAACAAAAGCCTTCATTAGAGAAAGGTAAAGGAGCATACAATGAACATACAGATTAATGTAGGTGTTGAACAGCAAACACGTAGTGTAGTAACTCCCTCCCAGATGGTGTTAGGAGGGACCTCACGTGGTGTAGTAGTTCCCTCACAGATGGTGTTATGAGGGGCCTCACGTGGTGTAGTAATTTCCTCACAGATGGTGTTATGAGGGGCCTCACGTGGTGTAGTAATTCCCTCACAGATGGTGTTATGAGGGGCATTGGTGAAGTGATGGTGTTATGAGGGACCTCACGTGGTGTAGTAATTCCCCATAGATGAGAGTGAGGTGTGGTCCCAGGCCTTCCTATCGTAGACGGATTAACACATCGCTGGTTGTTGTCTCACGGGCCGTTATCACTGGGTACCTGGGACCTCACTGTGTGAAGGTTAACTTGGCGACTGTTACTGTTGAGTTGTTCTCACTGACTTAAGCACTGTTCACCACTGTTCACCTCTGTTTAACACTGGTTCCATTCCTTTCCTAAATGAAATTGTAACTTCTGGCGAGAACTTGTTGATATTCCGGTGGGGAGGAGGGTTCAGGGGAGGGAGTTGGTAGGGGCCAACTTAACAGTTGACCTGGTTGCTCCGAGAGGAGCGCCAGGTACGTCTTGACCCTTCGGTGGTCAAGGATGTAGTGATAGATCAGGTGTGGGCAGCAGGTGTGGGTAGCAGGATGTAGTGCCACCATTCATGAAGTGGTCCTCCATCAAAAATAATTGCCCACCCCTGCACAACGGTAAGCAAGTCATGGGAGTAACTGTAATATTTCCCGGGAGTAAGTTAGCTGACGTTCAGGGTCGTCTGGCGGCCACCTCGGTAACAAGCGCGGCTTAACTAGTCCCGGCTTCCTACTCCTTCAGCAGCACAAGACAGGAATATAAACATTATAATTTTACCAATTGTTCTCATCTGATTACACGTTTTAAAGGACGTGGTTCAGGGGGACAGTGTTGTTTTGTGAGAGAGTAACAGTGAGTCGGGTTGTGGGATAAACCTGCACACACACACACACACACACACACACACACACACACACACACACACACACACACACACACACACACACACACACACACAAATAGAGAAAATTATTGACTTGTATGGATAAACAGTGAAAATAAAATATAATTAAAAAGAGGAATATGATGTCACTGTTCCAAGAAGTATAGTGATTAGGAGTATAGAAGTAATTGAATATATGCACCAACAAATAATAAATAAATAAATAAATAAATAAATAAATATTAGGGATGGTGGCCAGGCCTGGGTGATGGAGACTGTGTGTGTTGTGTGGATGTGCAGCCGTTTACACAAGATTTATACAAATATATCCAAATATTTTTTTTTTTATTTATTTGCGCGAGTGGAAATCTTTTCCTTCCCAGAATACACGGAAGAGTGTGTGTGTGTGTGTGTGTGTGTGTGTGTGTGTGTGTGTGTGTGTGTGTGATTCAGTTTATTTCCAAATCGCTATACAGTAGATAACGTCATGGGTCAAACCATGTTAACTACTCACTACAGAAGAGTCGGGGATTATAACAGGGATGACTCAGACGCGTAATACTGAACAGGGTCACACATATAACAATAGGGTGAGGGTTTGTGCTGTACTATCGTTAATTACACCCGTCTGCTTGAGCTTTGATGTTTTTAAACTAATACTCGTGCGTGTTCCCTAACCTGTTTTTAATGTTGATTTCAGATATGACTTCAATTTTCGTCTATCACGCAAGGTTTATTGACAAACTAACAGAAACGCCGCCCGGGCTCATTCGCTAGGCCACGGTAGGACGCCACCCTCCGGGAAGCTCCACATTGTCTCACTGTTCAGTCCCCAAAACTTCTTCTTCCATCAATAGTTCATTAACGGTGTATGTAAGTTCCACCATGTTTTCACTACAACGGTACAGAAAAGCATATTTTTTTAGCATTAAACTGTTATTATTTTATTGTCTAATCATCACTACATATAACACCACCCATCATCACTACACGTAACATCATCCATCATCACTACATATAACACCACCCATCATCACTACACATAACATCATCCATCATCACAACATATAACACCACCCATCATCATTACATATAACAACATCCATCATCACTACATATAACACCACCCATCATCATTACATATAACAACATCCATCATCACTACATATAACATCATCCATCATCACTACATATAACACCATCCATCATCACTACATATAACACCACCCATCATCACTACATATAACACCATCCATCATCACTACATATAACACCACCCATCATCACTACAGATCGGTAAAGTAGTTTCAAGTAGTTTCCAAGATTCTCGTGCGGACATACATACAAACAGACAGACAGACTTCTTTGTTTTATATAATTAGATGGAATTCTTGTCTCATCAGTAGCTGTAGTGTTAAATCTCCTTGTTTTGCTCTACTAAGACACTATTCCTGGTGTAAATATGTCTTCTCGTGGATGTTTGAACAACCAAACGTATTCTGCTACATATGTGGGTGCTTTGTTGTGCATAAGCAAAGACAAGAAATAACCACATACGTTAAAATTGCATATTTTGTCAACTTTGGAGTGAAAATAGGTTGATTTTGATAAACCATGGGAGCCACATAAAGTTTGTCGCACTTGTGTTGAGGGATTAAGACTGTGGAAATATGGTAAGAAAAATAGCTATGTCATTTGGAGTCCCTGTAGTATCGCGGGAACCATACACAAGAATGCCATGTTTTTTTTGTGTGTGAGCAGAGCAAGACGTAAACATTGGAACAAAAAAACAGTGGCCACTTAGACAGGCTCTTGTGCCAGGTTCAAAAAATATTCTACATGAACCATTGATTGCCCCTAAGAAAGTGCTGTTGTCTCCTCTGCATATTAAATTAGGGTTAATGAAACAATCTGTAAAAGCCCTAGATAAGGAAAGTGATTGTTTTAGGTACATATGCAGGGAATTTTCATCAGTGATATATGAAAAAATCAAAGCTGTCATTTTCGTGGGCCCTCAAATGCGAAAGTTAATGATGGACCACCAATTTGAAGAGTCGATGAACCAGTGTGAGAAAGAAGCATGGAATAGTTTCAAGAATGTTGTGTATAGTTTTTTAGGCAATAGAAAAGATCTAAACTATCAAAACATTGTTGAAGGTATGTTGAATAACTTTGAAAACATGGGTTGCAGTATTAGTGTAAAAGCTCATTTCTTACATTAATGTGAACATGGTGGCAGACTACTGCTGGATGCTGTAGAGATTGTGCCAGTGAAAAGATTGCCAGAAAATCGAGAAAATAAAGAAAGTTTCACCCATCCTAGAAGCCTAATATTATGTTCATACATATTCAGATACTGTATATCATTAATTTCTGTATTTGCAGACAAATAGCCTTCATGACAATAATCTCTAGGTTTAGTTAACTTTGAAGCCTACTGAATTGTCTTATTTGTATTATCTTGTCATATTTGTATGTTCTATTTGTATAAGTTATATTATCTTGTCTTAGTGGTAATGAACTGTGACGAGCTAGAGCAAAACAAAGTTTACTTTTAAAATCCTTGTTAATAAACGATTCAGAATCACGTCTCAGTTTTAAAACATCATTCAAATTTTCTTAAAATGCATAAATAAAGAAATAATCCTAACAATAGAAGTATAAATAATCATAAAAGAGAAGTAAATAATTATAACTATGAATAAATAAAAACAATAATCACATTAGTATATTTTATGACATTTTTTTTTACATTTTTTTACTCACTCAGCAAAGAGTGGGATGAAGTCCTGCCCCAGACCAATGGGTTGATTGGAGGAGCCGATTTTTTTAGCTAGTTTTTGGAGAGGAACATTTTTTGTGTCATCTTCCTCGTCTAGAATTACGTCGAAATACCTCTTGCGAGAGGCGCGCACCGTGGTGTTGGTATTGACACTTGTGTTAGCATTACCACCAACACCGGCGCCTTCGTACCTCAGGACGGAGAGGGTTGAGGCAGCGGCCTTGCATTTTTGTGCCGTTCAGGTTGAGGGCAAGGTTGCGGCGCTCTTCATCGCAAAATCTAATTTTGGCTACGCCCCGGTGCCATTGGCCTCCAATCATGGGCATGTAGCAGCTAACGACTCCTCCATTTTCGTTAAAGAAGGAACGCACTTCACTGTATGAACAGCAAAAGGGAATGTTGGATACATAGATCCCATACTGGTTGAATGTATGGTAAGTTGCCTTTAGTGGCCCGCTGGACGATGTTGCTGCACACATATTTTACTTGTGGGATGGTGATAAACTTTAGCGCCTCGTTTCATTATTTGACAGTGAAAGGCAATAACACAGGTTTGGGTCAAAAATAGACAACATGGAATGGGTGTAGTGAAGAGGGAATATTAGTATTATAGTGAAGTAAGAGTGTTGTAGTGAAGTACCAATGTTATTGTTAACATGAAGTACTGGTGTTATAGTGAACATGTAGTACTAGTGTTATAGTGAAGTACGAGTGTTGTAGTGAAGTACGAATGTTATTGTTAACATGAAGTACTGGTGTTATAGTGAACATGTAGTACTAGTGTTATAGTGAAGTACGAGTGCTGTAGTGAAGTACGAATGTTATTGTTAACATGAAGTACTTAGTGTAGTGAACATGTAGTACTAGTGTTATAGTGAAGTACGAGTGTTGTAATGAAGTACGAATGTTATTGTTAACATGAAGTACTGGTGTAGTGAACATGTAGTACTAGTGTTATAGTGAAGTACGAGTGTTGTAGTGACCTACCAGCTCCACTAAGAACCTGGCAGGCCTCTCCATACAGTGTACCTTTAGACTAACACAACTAACACTTAACTAACACCTTAGCAAAAAAAATTGTGACTACCCTCCCAGTTACACAAGGACCTGGGCGGGCTCACTAACTCCAACAATAAATAAAAAATAATAATAATAAGCAGCATTATATAAATAAACCAATATTAATACAAAGGTCCAACGACCCAAGGGAGCAGAACAAAGATAAAACACCAATCGGAAAGATGAAGCGATCTGGTTGAGCCCAGATTCTTTCTACTCCTACTGTATTTCAGTTTCACCACTTTTCCTTCAACCCCTCATAACTAAAGACTCCGTACCGTACCGAACATGGTGGCAGACTACTGCTGGATGCTGTAGAGATTCTGCCAGTGAAAAGATTGCCAGAAAATCGAAGAAAAACAAAAGTTTCACCCATCCTAGAAGCCAAATATTTTGTTCATACATATTCATATATATAATTTCTTTCTTTATTTGTAGGCAAATAGCCTTAATCACAATAATCTTTAGGTTTAGTTAACTTTGAAGCCTACTGAATTGTCTTTTTTGTATTATCTTGTCATATTTGTATGTTGTAAAGTATTTGTAATAAAGTGTGACGTTATAGAGCAAAACAGAGTATGATAAAAAAAGAATCAGAATCACGTTTCAGTTTTAAGACATCATTCAACTTTTCTTAAAATGCAGACTGGTGTTATCGGTTCAGTCGTCGTACCCACACGACGAGTAGCCACCCCAGTTTATATCACTTTAAGATTAACTAACCTAACCTATCTTAACCTAACCTAACTTAACCTAACCTAACTTAACCTAACCTAACTTAACCTAACTTAACCTAACCTAACTTAACCTAACCTAACTTAACCTAACGTATCGTAACTTATTCCAACAAAACCCGACCTAACCTGATCTTAGTGCTAGTGTGCTTAAAGCAGGAGAGAATGGGGTAGTGGGATGATAAATAATGACTGAGGTTTAATAGGTAAAGAATATTTGGTAATAAACTAGGATGATGGGGAATGAGCGTAGTGTTATGGGGGGGTGTACGATAATGAGGAAAGATTACTGGGTGATGGGGGTGTGGAATGATGGGGTAGTAGTAGTGTAAGATGATGGGGTATGGGGTGAGTAATAGGGTAGAGAATGGATGTTGGGGGTGATCTAACGAATGTGGAATGATGGGGTGGTGTTGTGAAATGGGTAGTGGAATGGGGTGATTTTACTTCTCATAAGTTAATGATGCAGACACATATTAAATGGGAAGTGACTAGGAAAGAATTAAACTGATGGAGGTGAAAATAGGGAGAAAGTTCTATAATGTGGAGTTGATCCTTTCAGTTGGACCTCGGAGGCTGATGGTGGGTGGTGGTAGTGGTGGTGGTAGTCGTGGTGGAGGTGGTGGTGATGGAGTTAATGGTGGTGAAAGTGGAGGTGATGGTGAATGGTGATGGTGGTGATTATAGCTCGCGAGAATACTGTCTATGGAAGTATCTGTAAATACAGGTGTGTGATGTGTCCCTGTGAATGAGTAATGTTGAAAGATTTAACGATAATATCAAGTATTTATGGCTTAGATCACCACACACAGCCTACAGATGACAGCAGGGAGTACAAATTACTCCCATAAATTGCTGTCGAGTCTTCATCAATAAAATAGCGCCTGGCTCTTGAGTTTTTTATGAATATGTCAAGGGAAAACCTAAAGTAACAGTGTTTGACTAAGGTAGGTAGGTAGGTAGGTAGGTAGGTAGGTAGGTAGGTAGGTAGGTAGGTAGGTAGGTTGTGAAAATTTATATTGATTTGGGAAACATTACGCTAGTTACTAAATTGTTTGTATTTTAGTTTATTAGCACTGCGGAAATATTGTACCGCAGACACCCCCTCTCAGCTGGGCGTGCGAGGACTTCCTGTATCGATAATAATAATGGCTGCTGTCTGGCATTAAATTTTTATCGTGTGAGGCGTGTGTACACAGAGCAAAGGATTTAAGGAGAGGTGATTCATCTGGATAAAAATGAACCAAGTTATTTACCACTGAAAGAAGATCATGAATGGACAGAAAAGGTCATGGGAGGGTAATTTTACAAGTATTGATCAGCTCCAAACAATATCATAGAGTTTAGAAATTTCATGACACTACTTTATGAATTTCACCATTGCACTGCAGGCTTTTGATTGGTGGGATGAATGTGTGAATAATAACAGAAGATCAATAATACAGCATATATATAGATCCACTACGGACGTCTGCACATTTATCGGCCACTAAATTTATTGCTACAGTATCTTTAAGGTGTTTCGAGCTGGGTGACTGTTAGGCCCAGTACATATTAGTCCTGAAATAGGGCGTGTAAATAAATCTAACGAGGACTCCGCAAAACTACAGGAAGATCTAAAAAAAAAAATGGAATGGTCTGAAAAATAGCAGATGAAATTCAACATGGACAAATGTAAAGTACTCAGTGTACGATATGTAAACAGGGAAATCTGATACCAGATGAACAACGATGTTATTGAGAAATCCGACTGCGAGAAGATTTAGGAGTAATGATAAGTAGGAATCTTAACCCAAGTAAACAATGTGTATTTGCTCGAAACAAGGCTAATAGAGTACTTGGGTTCATACAAAGGAGTGTTAGTTACAAGACTAGCGAGGTCATCTTAAAACTATATCTTGAGCTTGTGAGACCTCACTTGGATTACGCTGTTCAATTCTGGTCATCGTATTACAGAATAGATATAGAATCCTTGGAAAGAATTCAGAGGAGAATGACAAGACTAATCCGGGGCAATAGGAACCTTGAGTACAGAGACAGGTTAAAGCATCTTAATTTGCACTCCCTCGAGAGACGTAGAGTAAGGGGCGATATGATAGAGGTGTATAAGTGGAAGTCAGGGCTGAAAAAAGGGGACATTACAAAGATACTCAAACTATCCAACCCGGAGCGAACTCGTAACCATAGTTTTAAATTAGACAAATTTAGATTTAGGAGCGAATTAGGTAAACATTGGTTTGGAAATGGAGTAGTAGACGAGTGGAACAAGTTACCAAATGTCATCATTAACTCGAATACGCTGGATAGCTTCAAACATAGGTTGGATGGATATATGAGCAATAGGGGCTGGGTGTAAATGGGACTGCCCAGTATGGGCCAATAGGCCCGCTGCAGTTTCCTCCATTCTTATGTTCTTATGTTCTTATAGATAGATAGACAGATGGATACATAGATATATTAGATAGATTAGATAGAGTAGATAGATTTGATAGGTAAGATAGATAGATAGATAGATAGATAGATAGATAGACATTTACGAGAAGCCACAAATAATAACCTACCGAGTGGTAGATTTTCAGACGGGATCTCCGTGTAACGCATTACCATCTTATTTGCATACAAGTGTAACTATAGGAAAAGATGTATATATACATATATCTGTTGGTGGCAATAATGTTTTGGTGACCTAACAGCAACAGGTGGTGTAACTGAAAGCTGACATGTTTGTGTGTGTGTGTGTGTGTGTGTGTGTGTGTGTGTGTGTGTGTGTCTAGCTGTGAATTAATAGACAAGCTGAGATTGTATTACCGTGCACATATTACATATTTTCTCTGTCTCTGTCTCTCTCTCTCTCTCTCTTTATCTCTACTTCTCTCTCCCAATCTCCCTGTTTCTCTTTATCTATAAATACATCTTTCCCCCCCGCCTCTCTCTGTCTCTCTCTGTCTCAATCTTTCTCTGAATAAATGTATAGATAAGCTGGGAATGTGTTATCGCGTACATGTTACATATTTCCTCTCTATCTCCGTGTGCGTGTTTGCTGTTGATACAGTAAGTCATATTCAAAATGTAAAATTATTCCCACCCAGGTTGTGACTCATGTACATTAAGCTGGTATCCCACAGGTGGCATCTTATCGCCTATGGTGCCACAGGTGCCAGAACTGTACACACGGTCGTAAATTTTAATGTATTGTTCTTATAATATGTATTCTTGTTTTGGAGGATGTGACGTCACTGGCAGATGTGAACTGTCTGGTCTTATCTTTGTGATTTACAAGTGTTACAAGGGGGCAATGACCAGGTGAACAGGGTGGCGATACAGCTTGCCCTGGGTGGAACAGCTCCCCGCCAAAGTGGAGGTGTAACCCAACCAATTGCTGAATGATGGTGGAACATCCCTTGGCATAATACACACACACACACACACACACACACACACACACACACACACACACACACACACACACACACACATACTCCCTCTCAAACAGTCAGTAGCGCCCTATAACAGTAACGCAATACAACAAAACACAAAACTCAACCTGGAATACCGAATCACGATAACAATAAACGAAAGAAAGATAACGTCAATAATACAATTTACGATGGAACTCCCACAATTGTACACTATGGGAACAATAACAACAACACGCATACTGTATATTTTCTTCCGTATATCTGTATCTGGATTCTACACACACACACACACGTGAAAGCCACTCAATAAATAAAAGGCATAAGGGACCGTAAAGAACGTCAGAAATAATGTTGATAATTTTAGGGTTAATCATGAGTGTGGTTAGTGGTGGTGGTGTTAGCTCAGAGCCGTCATAAGTCATTTATACAGATATGGAACTTTGTAGTAGTTTTTAAGGTAATATGGAACTAATATTACGTTACCTTGAAAGTGAGTTTAGAAATAACGCATGGCATCTATCTCCATTGACACACTTGGATTTGGTGGGTAGGGAGAATGAACAGAACTTTAATGTGGTGTGGTGTCGTATGTACTACCTGACCTAAATTGGGTTTGGTGTAAATCGCCAAATGATTGATTGATTACTTGTTCACTACTCTCAGTGGAAGTGTTTTGCAGTTAATGAATTTGTGCAAATCTTCTGTAATATCAGTATCAATGCCAGCTCCGGTAGGGGGCACTGTGTTAAGACAGTATTGCATTTTTTATTTGTTCAAAGCCACTATTGTAATCTTCCGCTAATTGTGTAATGTCTGAACCAGGTAAATGAAATAAAGTTTCCACAAATTAATGATAATGAAAATAACACAAGATTATATTAAACTATAACCTTGCCCATCCATTTACAGTAAATAAATGAAAGTAAAATTAAGTGAGTAAATAAAAATACTAAAATTATATTGCATTTGTAATATACAGAATAAGGCACTTATTAATTAAAAACTAGCCTATCACGACATCTGACGTGTGATGGTATGCTGTATAATATGTTAAGAATGTGTTAAATGTGTGTACTGTAAAACTGATGATGTTTGTGAAATCCCTAATGCGAAGACTTGACCGAAGTTCTAGTAGGTAGATCCACAAAGTTCCGCATGGTGCAGTGTCTCTCAGATGGGGAGAAGTAGGTCACGGTTACTCCTTGTTTATAGGTGTGAAATCCAAGATGACGTCTTGCTACGATGTTGGAGTGACGTTTGAAATATGGCGTTGATGACGCGTCGAAGATAGCGTCAATGATGCAGCAGTTGCCAGGGGCTGGTTAATATGATGATATAAGATTCTAAGCGGTGTCGAAGACAGCTATCCGATGGCCCGTAGAGACTGGGGTAGGTTCTCGCTGGGGGCCCTGGAGCTGGGTCCTGCTTCGTGCTGGGGTGGGTGCTGGGGCCGCTGCAGTGCTGGGGGCTTCTGCTCGCTGGAAGAGAAAGCTGGCTGATGTTGTTATGCTTAGTAGCTGAAAACAGTCATGAGAGCATCTTGAAGGCAGGGTTGCAGAGACGTTCAGGGTGTGGCAATGCTACTTTGTACAATGGTGCTACATAAATCAGAAGTGATGAAATTTATTAAATCACTTATAAAAATAGAAACCTTTAATTTGTACATAGAACTCGGACGTCATACAGGTGTTCAACTAAAAGGTATCGTCTCTCAGGTTCGATTTGGAGCTGCCACCTCATGTTACCTTCCATTTACTTGTTGTAATCTCTGATGAAAAAGTCTGTAAAATTAGTATTAGAAGTGCACTGGAAGTAACATTCATAAATGTTCATGGGTTAAGTTTTCAAATCCAAATGGTCTTTTCTCCCTTTATTAAGGAAATAAACTATTGAACAATAAGTAGGATATCACAGTGATTAACACTAAGAGCTGTGAGTGTTAATAAGGGATGAAGCTTATGTATAGATATCTTCTTTGAACACACGTCTTGTATGGGTGAGAGACTGGGGACAGATTGGTGAGAGGCCAGATAGTTATTGCTGATCCAGCAGTCAAGCTGAAGGCGCTAAGTGGAAGACACTGTCACGTGTATAGTTGATCATTACTCACGGTTCATAGGTTGTTACTGTGGGTGATGTAATTATTTAAACCTAATGTATGTAACTCACATTTATATAAGTATTTCTGTCTGTTTGACAGGGGCTAATACACTATGATCGTTCTACCCTTTGCCAGACTCTGCTGACCAGGGTGTGCAGCTGCTGGTTGATGGGTCTTATTCTCAGGTCTCTATGTACCTCGGCTGTGGTTCTGGTGAAGGGGTATCTTTCGCCTGTGACAAATCTCAGGACTTCATTTTGTACCACTTGTAATTTCAATAATTGGGTGGTACTCATAGTATGAAAGGTACTGTTGGGTAAGTTAATATCGGTATGATAAGTGATGTAACCAGGCGGAGTTTGAAATTTTCAGGAAGTGCATTAAAGTGGTATTACATGAACTGGATTGGGGGGGGGGGACGTAGGAGAGATGAAATGGTGGAAATTAATGGGAGAGGTAAGAAGGGGTCGCGGAAGGGAAGGGGGAGGAAGGGAGGGAGGAAGAGCTACATGTACTGTGATAAAGTACCTTTCACTCTCACTGTTTCACTCACCACATACTTCTATCAACTTGTTTTGTTATTCTATGTTATTTGTCATATCTGGTGAAGAGAGTAGAGTACTGTGTGGTGAAGGTAGTGCAGTACTGTGTGGTGAAGGTAGTACAGTACTGTGTAGTGAAGGTAGTACAGTACTGTGTAGTGAAGGTAGTGCAGTACTGTGTAGTGAAGGTAGTGCAGTACTGTGTGGTGAAGGTAGTACAGTACTGTGTAGTGAAGGTAGTACAGTACTGTGTGGTGAAGGTAGTACAGTACTGTGTGGTGAAGGTAGTACAGTACTGTGTGGTGAAGGTAGTGCAGTACTGTGTAGTGAAGGTAGTACAGTACTGTGTAGTGAAGGTAGTACAGCACTGTGTGGTGAAGGTAGTGCAGTACTGTGTGGTGAAGGTAGTACAGTACTGTGTGGTGAAGGTAGTACAGTACTGTGTAGTGAAGGTAGTACAGCACTGTGTGGTGAAGGTAGTGCAGTACTGTGTAGTGAAGGTAGTACAGTACTGTGTGGTGAAGGTAGTACAGTACTGTGTAGTGAAGGTAGTACAGTACTGTGTGGTGAAGGTAGTACAGTACTGTGTGGTGAAGGTAGTACAGTACTGTGTGGTGAAGGTAGTACAGTACTGTGTAGTGAAGGTAGTACAGTACTGTGTAGTGAAGGTAGTACAGCACTGTGTGGTGAAGGTAGTACAGTACTGTGTAGTGAAGGTAGTACAGTAGTGTGTGGTGAAGGTAGTACAGCACTGTGTGGTGAAGGTAGTACAGTACTGTGTGGTGAAGGTAGTACAGTACTGTGTAGTGAAGGTAGTACAGTACTGTGTGGTGAACATAAGAACATAAGAACATAAGAAAATAAGGAGTCTGCAATAGGCCGGTTGGCCTGTGCATGGCAGCTCTTGTCGAGAGTTACTACCACTCTCTATCATCCATGAATCTATCTAGCCTCCTTTTAAAACGTTCCAATTTTCCAGCACTTACTACAAAGCTGCTAAGCTTGTTCCACTCGTCCACCACCCTATTTGTGAACCAGTTCCTTCCTATCTCCCTCCTAAACCTAAACTTATCCAACTTAAATCCGTTGCTCCGAGTCTTATCCTGGTCGGATATTATAAGAACTTTATCTATATCGCCTTTATTGATTCCTTTCACCCACTTAAATACTTCTATCATATCTCCCCGCACTCTTCGTCTTTCTAGGGAATGCAAGTTTAGTTTCTTTAACCTATCTTGATATGGAAGGTTTCTAAGTCCCGGAATCATTTTCGTCATTCTTCGCTGCACCGACTCCAGTGAATTGATATCCATTCTATAATAAGGGCACCAGAACTGAACCGCATAATCGAGGTGCGGCCTGACTAGCGCAAGATATAGTTGCAATAAGTCCTCTGCACTCTTATTACTTACACTTCTAGATATAAAACCTAATACTCTGTTTGCCTTATTTCAAACATCAACGCACTGTTTTCTAGGCCGTAGGTCCGGGCTTACACGTACCCCTAAGTTTCTTTCACAAGTCGACTTCTCTAGGTTCATGTTGTTAAGGCTGTATACATTGACAGTATTGGTTCTACCAATATTAAGTACGCTGCACTTGCTGGTGTTGAATTTCATTTGCCATTTCTCTGACCACTCCTGCAGTTTATTTAAATCCTCCTGTAGTGCATTTGCATCCTGCCCTGAATAAATCTGCCGCCCTATTTTGGTGTCATCCGCAAACTTGCTTATGTCACTGCTGATCCCAGTATCTAGGTCGTTTATATAGATTATGAACAAGAGTGGGCCCAGTACTGACCCCTGGGGAACCCCACTGGTTACACAGCCCCACTCAGATTTAACACCATCTACGATGACAGTCTGTGTTCTATCGGTGAACCACGATTTTATCCAATTTAAAACTTTCCCCTCGATACCATGAGCCTTAACTTTTCTCAGAAGCCTCTGATGTGGTACTCTGTCAAACGCTTTGCTAAAGTCTAAGTAAATAGCATCGTAATTATCGTCATTATCTACTACCTCGAAGACTTTCCTAAAAAACGTCAGCAAATTTGTTAGATAAGATTTTCCCTTTGTAAATCCATGTTGAGAGTCGTAGATTAATTTGCTTTTCTCTAAATGCGATCGAATGCTATTTGCTATAATTGATTCAAGAAATTTCCCCACTGCTGACGTCAAACTAATTGGCCGGTAATTTGATGCTGATGCTCTGTCTCCCTTTTTGAATATGGGTACTACATTTGCCTGCTTCCACTAGTCTGGTTCAACTTCCGTGTCTAATGATTTTGTAAATAAATTTACGAGGGGTCCGCTAATCTGTTCCATACACTCTTTCAAAACTCGAGGGAAAATTTTATCCGGCCCTGTGGATTTTGTCTTCTTTAATTTATTTATCTTCTTAAGAACATCCTCTTTTCTGATAGTGATATTTTTTAATTTCTCTTCTTCATTTCCCCTAAATATCAGTTCCACCTCTGGAATTTCCTCGTATGGTGAAGGTAGTACTGTGTGGTTAAGGTAGTACAGTACTGTGTGGTGAAGGTAGTACAGTACTGTGTGGTGAAGGTAGTACAGTACTGTGTGGTGAAGGTAGTACAGTACTGTGTGGTGAAGGTAGTACAGTACTGTGTGGTGAAGGTAGTACAGTACTGTGTAGTGAAGGTAGTACAGTAGTGTGTGGTGAAGCTGGTACTGATAGGTTAGGTTTGGTTAGGTTATACTATGTTTAGTTTAGGTTAGGCTATCTAGTGCTTGGTCTTTCAGTATCTCTCTCCCACAGTCCACCACTATGATGAACCTGACTGTTCTATCAACCATCTCTCATCCATCTCTCACTATCTCTCTCCCACAGTCCGCCACCATGATGAACCTGACTGTGCTACCAGTCGTCTCTATGCTCATGGGTAGATATCAGCCGCCAGTCATCACGCCTGGGTTCACCTGTGAGGGACCAACACCTTTGTTCTTAAAGACCCCTGATGTTGACCTGTCTCTCCTGCCACCTGATGCTAACCTGGAGAAACTGCTGAGCTTAACTTGGCCAAGATTAGGTGAATAATGTGTGTGTGTGTGTGTGTGATACTAAATAGAATAATAATCAACGGTTTATTTAAAGAACAGGGCAGCCAAAGGGCTAAAAATAAACAATCACCAGCGATGATAAAAAATACACAATTGGATAGTGGGTCAATTAATTGGTAAATGATACACAAGTGACATAAGTGGTACTAATATTATACAGGGTGTTCCGTAAATACCTTTCATAAATCAGGGGGTGTATTACTGAGATATAAATAGTGATAAAACGCTGAATGACCAAATTGTCAATTCTCAATAGTTTCGGCGTTACTGCACATGACAGGTCACAGGTGTAACATCAGACGTTTTCTTGAGGACGACACATTGCCACTGCTGCTGGAGGAGGTGCCAATCAGAATCTGGCAGCGAATGTGGTTCCAGCATGGGAATACCAAAATGCTGTGTATCCCGGAAGGTGTTTCATGGTCACCTCGGTCACCTTACATAAATCCCCTTGAATTCTACCTGTGGGGCCCCATAAAAAGCAAGGTGTATGTTACAGAGGTCACAAACCGCGAGGAATTGTGGCGCCGTGTGCAGGACAGTGTGACAAACATTCGCAACACCTCTGGGGTCTTTGAACGTGTGCGACGCTCACTTGTGCGACGGGCTGAGCCCTGCAATGAGCAAGAGGGGAGGAACTTTGAACATTTTCTCTAAATGTTAATACCAGTACAAATCACATGGCATTATTATTGTTGATAAACGTCACAAGCAACAGTGGATGTTTCATTTAAGCCCCTTATAGGTTTCATGACATTCCTACCAAACCTGTCATGTGCTGTAACTCCCAAACTATTGAGAATTGAATATTTAGTCATTTATATTTATTTGAGTCTCAGGAATACACTTACTGATTTATGTGCGGGAGAGGATCATTTAACAAAGAATTTCAGTAGAGAAACAGTCCAAAGGTAAGATTGGTAGGGAGTGAACAGCCTGGTTAACTACGAGTTGTTGATAATTTTTACATTGGTTGGAATGGGGCTGTTCTTATAGCAATTAGTACGATGTCGTAAGGACTGGATGCGGTTTTAGTGTCGAACAGCAATTCATGGGCGAGGGATCTTGGGTGGGAGCAGGAGACGGTATAGAGGATGGCACAGAAGCTTCTCCCAAAACTTGCAGATGAGGTCTTGGTGATGATCATAGAAAGTTGAGACGGTTAGTGAATTGAGCGTTACTTGATAATAAGAGGGTGGGGGAATAACATTGTATGTCTTCATCTTCATTGTTTCTATGTTTTTCCGTGTGGCATTTATGGAGGAAGACCAGGCGGGAGAAGTATAGGTTAGCTTGGGAAGTAAGAATGTTGAGTAGGCACTCAAGAGCTTAGGGGCGGGAACTCCGAGGGACTTGAGGCGACGGAAGAAGTGGAGATGAAACCAGGCAGATTGGACACTTGCACTGTCATGCACTTTCCAATTCAGTTTGTTATCTATGGTGACGCCGAGGAGCATGGTGGAGTCCATAACATGGAGTGTGTTCGGGCCCAATGTAATGGAGGGAAGTAGGACATGCAAGGTCGAAAGGAGAGGCTGATGTACATAACCATGGTCTTGGTATGATTGATGGTGACATGGTTGTCTGTGGCCCAACTTTGGAGACTGTTCAATATATTCTGGAGGGAGCTGTAGTCGGGAGTCAAGTTGTTTACACTATTCCGAAAGGTGGAGTCGTCGTTACATTTCCAACGAGGAGAGGTTTCTCTCAGGGCATTATTGATAAAGTTGAGGAAGCAGATTGGTCCCATCTTGGTGCCTTGGGGGACGTAACAGGTGAGTCACTAAGAGTTGGAGACAGCCCCTTAGAAGCGTATGGCTTGGCGTCGATCACAAAGGAAGTCCGTAAGCCACGGTATAAGACTTCTCCAAAATCCGAGGTACACACACACACACACACACACACACACACACACACACACACACACACACACACACACACCTCACATTCACACACACACACACACACCACACACACACACACACACACACACACACACACACACACACACACACACAATGTGAATGGCTCCATCTAGTGCGGGAGGGGCGGCGGCAGCGTCTTTCCAGCGTTGGCGCTTGTCTGCCTCGTTATGCAATCGGGCTAATTCGAAAGTATTGACACCTTCTCGTGTGGTGCTCCTCCAAGCGTTACGGTGTGGTCTAATCGTCTCCCAGGTGAGGGGGTCGATTTGGCACTTTTTCAGGTTTGTCTTAAGACTATCCTTATACCTTTTCAGTTGCCCGCCAGCGTTACATATATTATTCGTTAGGTGACTGTAAAGTAGCTTCTTTGTTAGTCTACTGTTATCCATGCGGGTAACATGGCCAGTCCAACGTAGTTGTTCATGGTTAATGGTAGCCTCGATGCTCCGACATTTGGTGTCAGCGAAAATACTGGGATTTATCTCTTGTCTTCGCAGTGAACTCGGAGGATGGAACGTAGACTACGTTGGTGAAACTTTTCAAGTGCCTTGAGGTGCCTCCTGTATGTGACATATGTCTCACTGCCATATAGCAAGGTGGGGGAGGAGGACCACTGCTCGATATATGTGCAACTTTGCAGATAATTTCAGCTTCCTACAACTGAAAACACGGTTACGGAGTCTGCCAAAGGCTTGAGATGCACATCTGATCTGATGTTGAATCTCTTCATCGATGTCCTCAGTCGTGGACAGATGGGAGCCGAGACACTGAAAGTGGGTAACATTAGAGAGGGTAGTACAGTTAAGCTGGATGGATGGTGGAGGTGTGGCTGAACCAGGAGCAAGCTGAAAGAGAATCTAAGTCTTACGTACATTCACCGCAAGGCCGAAGTGTGCATACACATCTGCGTAGGGTGAGGTCGTCTTCATACTGAAGTTCAGTAATAGAAGCGGCCGACACCATTGTTACTGCCTGGAGTCGTCTTATGTTGAAAAGGCCCTTCATCCGCTACTGGATGTCCACCCAGCCAGCTAAATTGGAGTAAGGAAGGCAGCCCCAAAAAATGGAAAAGAGAGTTGGTGCAAGTACACATCCTTGTTTTACCCCCGTTTGGATGGGGAAGAACTCAGACTGGGTGCCATTGTGAGGGCAATGCCGTTCATGTCATCGTGAAGTTGCCGAACAATGGCGATGAATTTTTGTTATCAGACAAAACGGCTGAGGGTTCGCCAGAGGGCTTCCCTGTTGACCGAGTCGAAGACCTTGGTTAGATCGATGAAGGCCATGTACATTTTCACGACGCTGTTTTCTGCACTTTTCCTGTATCTGGTTGGCAGCAATGACCATGTCAGTGGTGCCACTGTACTACGCACATCATTGTCATCCTTAGAATCCCTTTAATTCACATTACGCTACATAACATTCAAATCCACAGCTCTTGTAGAATCTCAGAAAACGGGAAACGTTGATAAAGGATAACTCACCAACTGAATGTTTATGAATTATTTGATGAATTGTACTCAGGTACGGGTATATAATATTAAGGAGAACTCAAGGTATCTATAAGATGGTTGAGAAAGTCCAATCGATACGGACTAGTGTACTATAAGGGCTAAGTGTAGATCGTGTTTGAAGGTCATTCTATTTACGTCTGTGAACGATTAGTGAACCTAGCTACCGCAAGTATCAGATGAAAATATAAAAGAACATTGATTTGGAAAAAGGATAAATGTATCAGACCTATGTGAAGTGTTGGAAGTGATCCAGAAACTATACTTCAAAGGAAATATCTTGTATGCATTGGTGTGAACTTAATATACCTCGTTATCTCGTGTGACGTATATCCTCGAACTATATATTGATCAGAGAATCTTATGACTGTGTTCAACGAATACAATGTGTGAGGGGAGGATCCCTAATTACAGTTTTGAGTGAAGTGGATATGCCCACACCATGAAAATTCGGCGTTCGGCTTTTGTTCAATGTTAGCGTCCTTTGTGCCCCGGGCCACAGTTTTGAGTTAATGATATCGCCCAATTAATTTCCCCGAGAACGGTCAAACCAGAGCTTTACTTTAGTGTGTAATTTAGGATTAAGATATATAATTATAAGGCATAAGGTCACAATAAATAAGACAACGGAGATGTGAGAACCATACGAATTCAAAGTGAAAATTAAAAATTGGAAACTCTAGGCCTACCTCAGGGGAAAGAGGGAGGCGTCAGGTCTCATTCGTACCGCCCTCTTCAACCAAACAGGTCAGTGCCCTACAACGTGCTCCATCCAACCCTAAAAAGACTTATTTAGCAGTATTTTACATCTTAAAACCTTGCCTTATGTTATAAAGTGAAGTAGTAATGTGTGAGGGTGGGTGATAACGGCCCATCAGGCATTATTTCTCATTCGTACCGCCCTCTTCAACCAAACAGGTACCGCGCATTCTGAGCGTCTTCTGAACGTCGGCCATTACTCCCCTGTGAGGGCCGCACCATGTGAGGTGACTGTACACCGTTATGCTCCTCCACTGTGAACCTGTGGATTCCCTGCATATCACCACCCAGGAATAGGAGCACATAATAGTATGTTTGAGAAGATTCCCGGTCGCCACTTGGAGCGACCTAGAATACCAGGCGTGGGAACAGTACTGGTATAGTTACTTGTGAAGTAGCCCCTCTCTACTCATCAAGAGTAGTGTGTGAACGAGGTACTTGGTATGTGTACCTAGAAATATCGAGGAGTTCCATACTTGTAGGTGTGGAGTGTACCCGGGATGTGGTGCTATGATGTAACATGTGGTGCTATACTCTAACAGGTGGAGCAGTCAGATGTGTTGGATGTTATGGTAAGAAGGAATGACCGAGGTAAGGAGGTCAGTGATTGTTATGAAGAATGAGCATGTTAATGATATGCAGTTGATGTAAGACGTGTATTGATGGGCAGTGTGACTAAAATCATAGTTGTTCATCTGAGGAAGGCCAACTCTTCCTGTATTTTGACCGGATGCAATATGTTTTATAAGGAATAAATTTGTTAAGACATGCATGATATTTCACCCTTCTTCCCACTATCGATTTGGTCAATGAAAAACCCAAACCAATGCCTAGCTTACTCTGCCCGCTACCTAACGAGCTACATATTGTCCAGGGGGGGGGTCTGGTGGCAGCGACCTTAAAATTAAGAATAGAGTTAAGTTATCCCCTTAGAATTAGTGACCCCAGAATCTAGCAGTATACCACGTGATGGTCTAAAGCCACATTGAGATTCTAGGAGGAGGTTTTCCGCCTTAGAAGGAGGTCTGTTTAGGAGGACTCGGGCGATAATCTTGCCAGCTACGGATAGCAGCGAGATCCCACGGTAGTTGCCACAGTCTGACCGGTCACCTTTGTTTTTATAAATATCGACGATGGAAGCGTCTTTAAAAACTTGGGGGACTTTCTCGTTTTCCCATATATTCTCCAGGAGAGAGTGGAGACGGCTGGAAAGCAGAGGTCCTCCTGCTTTATATACCTCGGCTGGGATTCCATCACGCCCGGGGAATTTGTTATTTTTCATCTGCTTGATGGCAGTAGCTACCTCATCCAGGGATGGAGGATAGCTGAGATGTGTCAACTCTGGATGCTGAGGGACCTGCTGGGTAGTCAGGACATCCACATCGGTGTTTCGGTTGAGCAACGAATGTTAGTGCTCTTTCCAGCGCTGAAGGAGGCCTTTTTCGTCTTTAATTTAGGGAGTTACCGTCGGGTGAGCCGACAGGGGCTGCACCATGACTGATTGGCCCATAAAATGTTTTAGTGAAATTGAAAAATTCGCGCATTTTGTGTTAATGTGTAAGTCTTTGCGTTTCAGATGCTTTATTTTTAAGCCAGTCGTTCTTTAGTTTGCAAAGTTCGCGCTGGGCCACCTCTTTCTTCTTGCAGAAGGTATCAGCTTTGGTCCGAGACTAAGGGTTGTTCAGTGAGTCAGTTAAAGTAGCACATTTATCATCGATGAGTACATTGATTTCCGGGTCATTTTCATCTAACTAGTCCTGGTGTATTATTTCGATCTGGCCGAGGTCCTCTCTGCTTTTTTTTTGTCAGGACAGTGTCGAGAATACCCCATTCGGCACTGGGATTTGGGTTGCTTGTTGTCTGGTTGTTTATCAGCCCATATTCGAGCTGCTCTCTGAAAGCATGTGTTGCTGCTGGATCACGCTTAGTGTTAAGACCTCTTCTGGAGGCTTGTTGCCTTCGCCGTTTTGGAGTGACATGAAGTAAGAACTTGGCTCTGACAAGCCGATGATCAGTGTCGCAGTGGTCTGAGCCACGCATGGCTCAGGGTGATAAGGACATCTCTGCGATCTCTGTCTCTAACAATGATGTAGTCAATGAGATGCCAGTGTTTGGATTGTGGGTGTTGCCACGAACCATTGAACTTGTCGGCCTGCGAAAACAAGGTATTGGTGATAGTGAGATTGCGTGCAGCACACTTGCTGAGGAGGAGTAGGCCGTTGGGATTACAATTGCTTAGTCCATTTCTTCCTATGATTCTCTGCCAAATGCCAGCATCTTTGCCAACTCTGGCATTGAAGTCACCACACCGTACCCTTCACGGCTCCACCCACAACGTACCCTTCACGGCTCCACCCACAACGTACCCTTCACGGTGCCACCCACACCGTACCCTTCACGGCTCCACCCACACCGTACCCTCCACAGCTCCACCCACACCGTACCTTCGGCTCCACCCACACCGTACCCTTCACGGTTCCACCCACACCGTTACCCTTCACGCTCCACCCACGCCGTACCCTTCACGGTGCCACCCACACGTACCCTTCACGGCTCCACCCACACCCGTACCCTTCACGGCTCACCCACACCGTACCCTCCACGGCTCCACCCACACCGTACCCTTCACGGCTCCACCCACACAGTACCCTTCATGGTTCCACCCACGCCGTACCTGTCACGGCTCCACCCACACCGTACCCTTCACGGCTCCACCCACACCGTACCTTCGGCTCCACCCACGCCGTACCCTTCACGGTGCCACCCACCCGTACCCTTCACGGCTCCACCACACCGTACCCTCCACGGCTCCACCCACACCGTACCTTTCACGGTTCCACCCACGCCGTACCCTCCACGGCTCCACCCACCGTACCCTCCACAGCTCCACCCACACCGTACCCTTCACGGTTCCACCACGCCGTACCCTTCACGGCTCCACCCACACCGCCCTCCACGGCTCCACCCACCGTACCCTTCACGGTGCCACCCACTCGCCACCTCCACGGCTCCACCCACCGTACCTTCACGGTTCCACCCGCGTACCCTTCACGGCTCCACCCACACCGCTACCCTTCACTGCTCCACCCACACCGTACCTCCACGGCTCCACCCACACCGTACCTTTCACGGTTCCACCCACGCCGTACCCTCCACGGCTCCACCCACACCGTACCCTTCACGGTTCCACCCACGCCGTACCCTTCACGGCTCCACCCACACCATACCCTCGTCTCCACCACACCGTACCCTTCACGGTTCCACCCACGCCGTTACCCTCCACGGCTCCACCCACACCGTAACCTTCACGGTGCCACCCACACCGTACCCTCCGGCTCCACCCACACCGTACCCTCCACGGCTCCACCCACACCGTACCTTTCATGGTTCCACCCACGCCGTACCCTTCACGGCTGCACCCACACCGTACCCTTCACGGTTCCACCCACGCCGTACCCTTCGCTCCACCCACACCGTACCCTCCACGCTCCACCACGCCGCTACCTTCCTCCCACCCACACCGTACCTCCGGCTCCACCCCGCCGTACCCTCCACGGCTCCACCCACACCGTACCCTCCACGGCTCCACCCACGCCATACCCTCCACCCGCAACTCTTTTACTATGGTTAATAATAAATAGTTTAATTAATTAATTAAGAATCATTAGTTTACGAGTAACGATTTTGTTTTCAATTGTATTGGAGCAAAAGTATTTGAAAACCATACTTAGGTAAAAGTAAAAGTCCTAACAATTGTTAGTACTTATTTAAAAAGTACATACCCAAAATTGTTACTTAAGTACAATACTCAAGTAAATTTATTTAATTACTTTACAACTCTGACTGTAAGTCATTTTTTGTCCATTGTGCATATTGAGTCTCCGGTTGCTTTTCAATATATCGTTAATTATATTATTATAATAATAATAATAATAATAATAATAATATTAATATTATTATTATTATTTTATAATATTATTATTATACACACACATACACACACACACACATGTGTACACTTATTTATGAGTGCACACAAATACGCACTCACACATGTAAAGCACACTTTACAAACAAGAAGACACGTTCACAACAACACACACACACACACACACACACACACACACACACACACACACACACACACACTCACACACACACACACACTCACGTGGCATCACCTGGATTGAATAATTTACACTCTTCCTTGTTCGAATGCTGCCTCAGTTGTTGTGGTGACACTGAGCACTTCTTACCTACCTACCTACTGTTGGTGGTGTCTGCAGTGAGTAACAGTGTGGTGCCTGTCTTGTGAGTAACAGTGTGGTGTGTGTGTGTCTTGTAATAGCAGTGTGGTGTGTGTGTCTTAAACTTGTGTAGTGTGTGTGTGTCTTGTGAGTAACAGTGTGGTGTGTGTGTCTTGTGAGTAACTGTGTGGTGTGTGTGTCTTGTGAGTAACTGTGTGGTGTGTGTGTCTTGTGAGTAGCAGTGTGGTGTGTGTGTCTTGTAGTAACAGTGTGGTGTGTGTGTCTTATGAGTAACAGTGTGGTGTGTGTGTCTTGTGAGAGTAACAGTGTGGTGTGTGTGTCTTGTGAGTAACAGTGTGGTGTGCCTGTCTTGTGAGTAACAGTGTGGTGTGCCTGTCTTGTGAGTAACAGTGTGGTGTGTGTGTCTTGTGAGTAACAGTGTGGTGTGTGTGTCTTGAGTAACAGTGTGGTGTGTGTGTCTGTAGTAACAGTGTGGTGTGCCTGTCTTGTGAGTAACAGTGTGGTGTGTGTGTCTTGTAGTAACAGTGTGGTGTGTGTGTCTTGTGAGTAACAGTGTGGTGTGTGTGTGTGTCTTGTGAGTAACAGTGTGGTGTGTGTGTGTCTTGTAGTAACAGTGTGGTGTGTGTGTCTTGTGAGTAACAGTGTGGTGTGTGTGTGTGTCTTGTGAGTAACAGTGCGGTGTGTGTGTGTCTTGTGAGGAACAGTGTGGTGTGTGTGTGTCTTGTGAGTAACAGTGTGGTGTGTGTGTCTTGTGAGTAACAGTGTGGTGTGTGTGTGTGTCTTGTGAGTAACAGTGTGGTGTGTGTGTCTTGTGAGTAGCAGTGTGTGTGTGTGTGTGTCTTGTAGTAACAGTGTGTGTGTGTGTGTCTTGTGAGTAACAGTGTGGTGTGTGTGTGTCTTGTGAGTAACAGTGTGGTGTGTGTGTGTCTTGTGAGTAGCAGTGTGGTGTGTGTGTGTCTTGTGAGTAACAGTGTGGTGTGTGTGTGTCTTGTGAGGTAGCAGTGTGGTGTGTGTGTCTTGTGAGTAGCAGTGTGGTGTGTGTGTGTCTTGTGGTAACAGTGTGGTGTGTGTGTCTTTGTGAGTAACAGTGTGGTGTGTGTGTCTTGTGAGTAACAGTGTGGTGTGTGTGTGTCTTGTGAGTAGCAGTGTGGTGTGTGTGTGTCTTGTGAGTAACAGTGTGGTGTGTGTGTCTTGTGAGTAGCAGTGTGGTGTGTGTGTGTCTTGTGAGTAACAGTGTGGTGTGTGTGTCTTGTGAGTAGCAGTGTGGTGTGTGTGTGTCTTGTAGTAACAGTGTGGTGTGTGTGTGTGTCTTGTGGTAACAGTGTGGTGTGTGTGTGTCTTGTGAGTAACAGTGTGGTGTGTGTGTGTCTTGTAGTAGCAGTGTGGTGTGTGTGTGTTCTTGTGAGTAACAGTGTGGTGTGTGTGTGTCTTGTAGTAGCAGTGTGGTGTGTGTGTCTTGTAGTAGCAGTGTGGTGTGTGTGTGTCTTGTGAGTAACAGTGTGGTGTGTGTGTGTGTCTTGTGAGTAACAGTGTGGTGTGTGTGTGTCTTGTGAGTAGCAGTGTGGTGTGTGTGTGTCTTGTGAGTAACAGTGTGGTGTGTGTGTCTTGTGAGTAATAGTGTGGTGTGTGTCTTGTGGTAACAGAGTGTGGTGTGTGTGTCTTGTGAGTAATACATGTAGTGTGGTGTGTGTGTCTTTTCAGTAACAGTGTGGTGTGTGTGTGTCTTGTGAGTAACAGTGTAGTGTGGAAGGGTGTCTTTTGAGTAACAGTGTGGTGTGTGTGTCTTGTGAGTAACAGTGTAGTGTGGAAGGGTATCTTTTGAGTAACAGTGTGGTGTGTGTCTTGTGAGTAATACATGTAGTGTGGTGTGTTTGTCTTGTGAGTAACAGTGTAATGTGGAAGGGTGTCTTTTGAGTAACAGTGTGGTGTGTGTGTGTGTGTCTTGTGAGTAACAGTGTAGTGTGGTGTGTGTCCTTTGAGTAACAGTGTGGAGTGTGTGTCTTGTGAGTAACAGTGTGGTGTGTGTGTCTTGTGAGTAACAGTGTGGTGTGCTGTCTTGTAGTAACAATGTGTGTGTATGTCTTATGAGTAACAGTGTGGTGTGTGTGTCTTGTGAGCAACAGTGTGGTGTGCCTGTCTTGTGAGTAACAGTGTGGTGTGCCTGTCTTGTGAGTAACAGTGTGGTGTGTGTGTCTTGTGAGTAACAGTGTGGTGTGCCTGTCTTGTGAGTAACAGTGTGGTGTGTGTGTCTTGTGAGTAACAGTGTGGTGTGTGTGTCTTGTGAGTAGCAGTGTGGTGTGCATGTCTTGTGAGTAACAGTGTGGTATGTGTGTGTCTTGTGAGTAACAGTGTAGTGTGTGTGTCTTGTGAGTAACAGTGTGGTGTGTGTGTGTCTTGTGAGTAACAGTGTAGTGTGCCTGTCTTGTGAGTAACAGTGTGGTGTGTGTGTCTTGTGAGAAGCACAAGTTGGTCAATGATTCCCAACATGGCTTCACAAGAGGGCGTTCATGTCTAACTCATCTATTAACATTCTTTTCAGCTGTTTTCCAATCAGTGGACGAGGGGCACGACTATGATGTGGTATATCTCGACTTAAGCAAAGCCTTCGACAGAGTCCCCCACGAAAGACTAATAAGAAAAGTGGAGGCCCATGGCATTAAAGGAGATGTTCTAAAATGGATTAGGGCGTGGTTACAGGACAGGAAACAGCGAGTGAGCATTAACGGCATTAAATCCGATTGGAGCAACGTCACTAGTGGAGTTCCCCAAGACTCAGTACTTGGACCATTATTAATTATTATATACATAAACGACATAGATATAGGCGTAGACAGCAACATAAGTAAATATGCTGACGACGCTAAAATAGGGCGTGTAATTAAATCTGACGTGGATTCCGCAAATCTACAGGAAAATCTAAAAAAAATTCGAATAGTCTGAAAAATAGCAGATGAAATTAATGTGGACAAATGTAAAGTACTCAGTATAGGAGATGTAAACAGGGAAACCAGATACCAGATGAACAACGATGTTATTGAGAAATGATAAGTAGGAATCTTCAGCCAAGTAAACAATGTGTATTTGCTCGAAACAA
Organism: Homarus americanus; assembly: GCF_018991925.1. Taxonomy (NCBI): domain Eukaryota; kingdom Metazoa; phylum Arthropoda; class Malacostraca; order Decapoda; family Nephropidae; genus Homarus; species Homarus americanus. The sequence goes on from NW_024718864.1 coordinate 143,945, forward strand.
GGCTAATGAAGTACTTGGGTTCATACAAAGGAGTGTTAGTTACAAGACTAGCGAGGTCATCCTAAGACTATATCTTAAACTTGTGAAACCTCACTTGGATTACGCAGTTCAATTCTGGCCACCGTATTACAGAATGGATATAGAATCCTTGGAAGGAATTCAGAGGAGAATGACAAGACCAATCCCGGGCATTAGGAACCTTGAGTACAGAGACAGGTTAAAGCATCTTAATTTGCACTCCCTCGAGAGACGTAGAGTGAGGGGCGATATGATAGAGGTGTATAAATGGAAGTCAGGGCTGACCAAAGGGGACATTACAAAGGTACTCAAACTATCCAACCAGGAGGGAACTCGTAACAATGGTTATAAATTAGACAAATTTACATTTAGGCGCGAAAGAGGTAAAAATTGGTTTGGAAATAGAGTAGTGGACGAGTGGAACAAGTTACCAAATATCATCATTAACTCGAATACGCTGGATAGTTTCAAACATAGGTTGGATGGATATATGAGCAATAGGGGCTGGGTGTAAATGAGTCTGCCCAGTATGGGCCAATAGGCCCGCTGCAGTTTCCTCTATTCTTATGTTCTTATGTTCTTGATAACTGGAACATTTATTGTTCCACATACTGTACTTTGTTATCTCAGTATCTGACATAAAAATTAATGCAACTTGAGCTAAAGATCGACAAATGTATGTACTTTTGTCGATCTTTATCCACGCCGAGATGAGGTGGGGTGAACGAGTTCTTCGAGAAATACCAGTAACTCTGGAGTCCCGCTCACTTTTACACCTCAGTGTGTAGCGCAGGCGTTAGCGTGCCCCACCCGTGGCACATTATCCACCAGGGGTACACGTATACAATAATACTAGTAGAGTGTCTAATCTTGCATATAGCTTTAGATAAGGACACCAATCAGTGCAGTGAGTGATGCAGAATATATATGCAGTACCAGAGAAAGAAAGGTTAAAAAAAATCGTTTTAGCTATGAACACAGTATTTACATAAGTGCAACATAAGATAGGTATATTATAACTAAAGGACACCTTTTCCTCCCTGCTGTGCTCATTATATTAATAATGTAGACATGATGTGATAGGAATTATGACTTCACATGACAAGTGCTACCTTTAGTGACACTTGTTTTATCAAAAGATAAAGCACGTTCACGGTCATCCATAGACTCACATTTATGGTACAACAGTTGCAGAACTGCATGTAACACCCCTTTAGTAGTTCCAGTAGACCTAATAAAGGCATTTTATAATCTGTTCATGCAGATAAATCCTCTCCTCCTCCCATTCTCTATGTCTTCATTGAGAAGAGCATCTCTCCCTCCTTATCCAGTTGTCGTTGTCGATCCTCAGTGATCAGAACTGATCTCTCTTCCTCAGGTTTTTGCTCTGGCATACATCAGGTGCCCATGTACTGTAGACTCAATTTCTTGCACAATCCTCTTTTGGCCTCTTCTCTCAGCACGTGTATCTCTGATGACAGCCGCTGACTTGTCTGCAATTATTAATGTTCCTTTGACAGATAGGGCAAAGGCGAATAGAGAAAGAGAGAGAAAAATAAGAGAGAGGGGGAAAGGGAATGGGGAGAGAGAGGTAGTGGGGAGAAGAGGAGAAGGGGAGTGGGGGGTAGGGGAGTGGGGAGTAGAGGAGAGGAGAGGGATAAGAGGAAGGGGAGAGGGAGAAGGGGGAGAGTGACCTGAAAATTCATTGCCAGAGGCTGACATACTTTTCAATTCATTATACAACACTACTTGGGCGAAGAGATTTATTTGCTTTTGACATGATTTACGGAATCTCTAGTGCTAAATTTATTGTAAACTTTTGAAAAATCTATAATATTATACTCAATAGTCAACAAAATAGTTTTACTATGGACTGCAGTATTTGTCAGCCTCTGGCAGTGCTGTTCAATGCCCACCGAGCATATCAGAGCATTAGCAGTATTGACGTTGTCTTTTCCTTTGAAGAGGTTAAGCCACTATATCTTAGTTTTCATCTTTAGGAAATTTATGGAAGTGAATATTTCCCTCTCGCTTGAACAAAGAATTATACCCAAACACTACACAATTAGCAAGCATTATGTAACAGAGAGGGCAGTCTCATTCTGGGTCAGGTTTAGGATGAATTCTCCTATAGACCTTGCTATACCCAAAACATCTCTTGAATGGAGCGGGATTGAGCAAGAGTGCTGGTGCAGTGCTGGCAAGCGTAATACATTAAAAGCTCCTGTGGGCGTTGGGTGGGTACGAACATGATACTGCGGATGAGATTGAGTCAAGATTAGTTACCCGCGTCGGGGTCTGGACTATCCAGTAAGTAACATAAGAAGATGAGGACCCAAGGTTGTTTTTGGAATACACAGTGCTCTTGTTATCGTGTATATATATATATATATATATATATATATATATATATATATATATATATATATATATATATATATATATATATATATATATATATATATATATATATATATATATATAATTCATCTCTCAGTATCTCTCTCCCACAGTCCGCCACCATGATAAACCTGACTGTTCTATCAGCCATCTCTCATCCATCTCTCTATATCTCTCTCCCACAGTCCGCCACCATGATAAAACTGACTGTTCTATCAACCATCTCTCATTCATCTCTCACTATCTCTCTCCCACAGTCCGCCACCATGATAAACCTGACTGTTCTATCAACCATCTCTCATTCATCTCTCACTATCTCTCTCCCACAGTCCGCCACCATGATGAACCTGACTGTGCTACCAGTCGTCTCTATGCTCATGGGTAGATATCAGCCGCCAGTCATCACGCCTGGGTTCACCTGTGAGGGACCAACACCTTTGTTCTTAAAGACCCCTGATGTTGACCTGTCTCTCCTGCCACCTGATGCTAACCTGGAGAAACTGCTGAGCTTAACTTGGCCAAGATTAGGTGAATAATGTGTGTGTATGTGTGTGCGCGCGCACAGGGTGGCATAATGCGTCTAGTGTGACAGCATTATAATAATAATAATAATAATAATAATAATAATAATAATAATAATAATAATAATAATAATAATAATAATAATAATAATAATAATAATAATAATTAACGGTTTATTGCAAGAGCATAGCAGCCAGAAGGCTGAAAATATACAGTTACATAATTGGGGAATGGGTTTCGATTTACAAATAATATACAAGTAACAGAAGTGATACTAATAAGATATATAATAACTAGATGGGGAAAAGCTCAAACTACAGGGCATTTCAACATAGTAAGAGTGCAAGAAGTAGGATTTACTGGGAGTGAATACAGTGGTTTATTACAAGTTATTGATAATTTTTACAATGGTTGGGTGTTAGTGTCAACGTGCAAACACTGCTTGCTTCCTCTCGCTTTCAGCTACCGCCGCTGGCTAGCCCTCGTGGCGATCAGGGAAGCAACTTGCCTTGTCCTTCCCTGCCAGTACACAGCCTCTTTACCATCAAGACTTCTGCTGTGCCCCCTCGTGACAACACAGGGTAACTGGGTGCCTCGGGGGCCCAGGCTAGACCAGCAGGGGATCTCGAAGCAGCACTGAGCCCCAGAAGGGAGGTGCATAGACCCACTGACATATGGGCACGTCCTATCGCCTACCAACTATTGCCCCACTGCGTTGTGGATTAACCTTGGTAGGTATAAGGCTACGGGAGAAAACCCCAAACAAAAAATCTGTGGTGGAGCCCTGCATCAGGCAGACAAGCTTACAGAGCTCCAACAAGGTCCCAACGGCAGGATAACCAGAAGAGGTGACCAACATGGAACCCAACGACTACACTGGCGGACGAACGCAATGCACCATGGACAGGCTACTAAGGTGAAACCCAAAAAACTGGGCTATCGGCAGTCCATTGCAACTCTCCATCTCTCCAGTCGTTGCAACACTTGCACCACTGGATCAGGAAAAAGAAGAGCCAAGATGTGTGGTTGCAGCCTGTGCTCCTGCCTCACCTTATAAATCAATTCACGTGCAACCAACATCCAGCTCATGCTCCTCATCATCATCAAAACCTCTATACCCCCAAAAGTCCTACGGCAATGGAAGAGTGGGGATGGGGACAGGCAGGGATGACTGCCGGGAGTCTCTAGTCACAACTCTGCACATGGGTGACACAGATAAGATGGTCGTTTATGCACTGGGATCTAGGCAGCAGTGCAAGCCGGTCCTGTCTGTGAGACTGAGCAGCCACTCTGCTTACCCTACATGGGCAGGGGGCAAGAAAAGGTGCCCTAAACAATACCCTCCCTAAAGAACCAACCTGACTGGGCAACCGTACCCAGTAAAGTCATCCTTATACAGTCGAAAACACAATTATAATCACAGATCAAACAAAAACAGACTATACAACCTCTTATGGTTGCTGCATGGAATATCAGGACCCTTCTGGATACTGGCACAAATGAATCGTCCTGAAAGAAAAACTGCCATGAGTGAGTGCCGGTTACCAGACGAGGGTCCACTCACAGAACGGGGGTCTGGCCATACCTTTCTTCTGGAAGGGTAACCCTGCTGTGAAAAGAGATCACATTTATGGAGTTGGCTTTGCCATCCGCCAATGCATCCTTCCTCGGCAAACTGAAATGCCTGATGGGATCAGCGAGCGCCTCATGAAAATCTGACTCCAACTGAATCAATCACGTCATGCCTTCTTCGTCAGTGCAAACTCACCAACAGTGGATGCAGAGGATACCATCAAGGAGGCCTTTTATGCCGACCTTGGCAGAATCCTGACCTCTATCCCCAAAGAAGATAAGGTTGTGCTCCTAGGTGACTGCAATGCCAGAGTTGGCAGAGATGATGACATTTGGCAGGGAACCATAGGGAGAAATGGACTAGGCAAGTGTAATTCCAATGGCCTACTCCTCAGTAAGTGTGCTGCACACCTCTCTGTCACCAATACCTTGTTTAGGCACGCTGACAAGTTCAAGGGTTCGTGGCAACACCCACGATCCAAACACTGGCATCTCATTTACGATATCATTGTCAAGGAAAGAGATCTCCGAGATGTCCTCATGACTCGAGCCATGCGTGGCTCAAACCACTGCAACACTGATCATAGGCTTGTCAGTGCTAAGCTCTTATTTCATGTCGCACCAAAACGGCAAAGGCAACATGCCTCCAGAAGCGGTTTTAACACTAAGCATCTGAAGGACCCAGCGGTAGCACATGCTTTCAGAGAGCAGCTCGAACAAGGACTGATAAACGACCCGACAAAAATACAACCCAAATCCCAGTACAGAATGGAGTATTCGCGGCACTGTCATGACAAAAACCTGCAGAGAGACCCTCGGCCAGATAGAAAGAATACACAAGGACTGGTTTGATAAAAATGACCTGCAAATCAATGTACTCATCGACGATAAACATGTTGCTTTAACTGCCTGGCAGAACCACCGTCAATCTCGGACCAAAGCTGATACATTCTGTAAGAAGAAAGCGGCAGCCCACTGCGAACTTTGCAATCTAAAGAACGACTGGTGTAAAAGTAAAGCATGTGCAATGCAAAAACTTGCAGATCAACACAAGATGCACGATTTTTTCCATTCTACTCCACTCATCCGATGGTAATTCCCAAATTAAAGATGGAGAAGGCCTCCTTCACCGCTGGAAAGAACATTACCATTCTCTGCCTAACCGAAACAACGATGTGGATGTCCTGACTACCCAGCAGGTCACTCAGCATCCAGAAAAGCTGATCCACCTCAGCTATCCTCCATTCCTGGATGAGGTTGCTACTGCGAACAAACAAATGGAAAATTACAAAGCCTCAAGGCCTGTTGGGATCCCAGCCGAGGTGTATAAAGCAGGAGGACTTCTGCTTACCAGACATCTCTACCATCTACTGGAGAATATATGGGAAAAGGAGGAAATCCCCCAAACTCTTAAAGACATTTCCATCGTCAATATTCATAAGAAGATGGGAGACCAGTGAGACTGTCGCAACTACCGTGGGATCTCGTTGCTCTCCGTAGTTGGCAAAAATATTACTCGAGTCCTCCTAAACAGACTTCTTCCTGAGGAGGGAAACTTCCTCCCAGAATCTGAATGTGGCTTTAGAGTTTAGACCATCACGTAGCACGGTTGACATGATCTTTGCTGCCCGCCAGATACAGAAAAAGTGTAGAGAACAGCGTCTTGACCTGTACATGGCATTTAACGACCAAATCAAGGCTTTCGACTCGATCAACAGGGAAGCCCTCTGGCGGACCTTCAGCCGGTTTGGCTACCCACCAAAATTCATAGCCATTGTGAAGCAACTCCTTGACGGCATGAATGGCAGTGTCCTGTTCAATGGCACCCAGTCTGAGTTCTTCCCCATTCAAACGGGGGTAAAACAAGGATGTGTACTGGCGCCAATTCTCTTTTCCATTTTCTTGGCTGCCTTCCTTACTCGTGCCAGCGCCAACTTAGCTTGCGGGGTGGACATAGGGATCTTTTCAAAATAAGACGACTTCAGGCATGAACAAAGGTGTCAGCAACTTCTATTACTGAATTTCAGTATACAGACGACCTCACCCTTGTCGCTCATACTAAACGTGACCTACAGGTGATTCTAAACACCTATGCAGATGCGTATGCACACTTCGGCCTTGAGGTGAATGTGCGTAAGACTCAGATTCTCTTTCAGCCAGCCCCTGGTTCAGCCACACCTCTACCATCCATCCAGCTTAACGGTACTACCCTCTCTAATGTTACCCACTTTCAGTGTCTCGGCTCCCATCTGTCCACCACTGCAGAGATCGATGAAGAGATTCAACATTGGATCATATGTGCATCTCAAGCCTTTGGCAGACGCCGTACACGTGTCTTCAGCTGTAGGGAGTTAAAATTATCTACATAGTTCCACGTATATCGAGTAGTGGTCCTCCCCACCCTGCTATATGGCAGTGAGGTATGGGTCACATACAGGAGGCAACTCAAGGCACTTGAAAACTTTCACCAACGTAGTGTACGTTCCATCCTCCGAGTTCGCTGGGAAGACAAGAGAACAAATGCCAGTATTCTTGCTGACGCCAACTGTAGGAGCATCGAGGCTACCATTATCCATGAATAACTATGTTGGACTGGCCATGTTATCCGCATAGACGATAGTAGACTACCAAAGCAGTTACTTTACAGTCACCTAACGAATAGTAAACGTAATGCTGGCGGGCAAGTGAAAAGGTATAAGGATAGTCTTAAGACAAACCTGAATAAGTGCCAAATCGACCCCCTCACCTGAGAGACGATCACTCCACACCATAACGCTTGGAGAAGCACCACGGGAGAAGGTGTCAATACCTTCGAATTAACCCGACTGCAATCCTAGGCAGGCAAGCGCCAACGCCGGAAAAACGCTGCCGTCGACCCTCCTGCACTAGATGGAGCCATCCACATTTGCAACTTCTGTGAACGACCCTTCCGGTCCCGTATCAGCCTCTTTAGTCACTTAAAAACTCACCAACCTAGGTAACATCCTTAATAACTCATATCATTGTATCATAGCTGGATGATTATCATACTCGATTCCGAGTGACAGCAAAGTAGTAGTAGTAGTGTACAGAAACACCCAAGAGATATGGAATAACACATTCTTCTCTCTCCTCAGACGACAACAGCACACTGCCTCACCCTATCAGGCCCCTACCTGACATCACCGCCAGTGACATCCAGTAAGTGTGTTTGAGATGTGTTAATGCACTGTAGCTTGTATCTCTCCCTGAATCACCCTGTCTTTCTTCCTCACATACTATATCTCTCTCAGTCACTATCTCTCTCTCTCCTTATCTAACAACGCACCTTTTCCTTACAGAGAAGCCTTCGCCTTCGGTGTCTCAATGTTCAATAAGCAGATCAAACTTGAGGAGCTGCTGAAGAACAGAGGCCTGAGTTTGAAGAGGAACTCGTCCTCTTATGATCACCAAGTACTGAACAACATGCCTAGACCAACCTCAAAAGCGCTCTCTCGTACGGGTCACATTGTGGACGACTGTACGGCCAGGATAGCTAAGAAGTGAGAGTCTTTGTCCTATATGTGTGTGTGTGTCTGTCTACCTGTCTGTTTGCCTATCTTTCTCTCTGTCTGCCTATCTGTCTCATGTGGGTCATATATGTGATTGGTTTATAACTGGTGAACGCTGCTCTTCATCACACATATGTTATTTACTGACACTTCTACGTACCTGTACAGACACACCATAAACCCTTTAGAGGGGAGCAGCGCACTTAGCAATTTTATTCTGATTAACGCCAGACGATTTTATTCAGTTGGAACAAACCTCTGCACTCTAAAGGGTTAACGCCTCCCGTAAACACACACACACACACACACATACACACAAAACCTCTACCAAACATCACAACTAAGATCATAACTCATAACTTCAGGTACAACTTGGACAGAAATCAGCTGAACTATCTCATACAGAAGTTGAAAGCCCCGAAGAATTGTGAAGACGAGAGAATGAGACCAAAGAGAGAACCTTGTGATCCCGAGAGACGTTTTAGAAACCAAGATGGCACCTGTAATAATCTTAGAAACCCAGAGACAGGAGCTGCTTTCACTTCCTTCACACGTCTTGTTCCATCTGAATTTGATGATGGTGAGTGTGAGTGTGTGTGTGTGTGTGTGTGTGTGTGTGTGTGTGTGTGTGTGTGTGTGTGTGTGTGTGTGTGTGTAAAATAATAAATAATAATATTAATAATTAACGGTTTATTGAAAAAGTTCAGCAGCCCGAAGGCTGAAAATATACATTGGACAAAAATGACTTATTATATACAAAGACATGGGGTGGGTGGGTCGTTTAACAAAAGCTTTCATTACTGAAAGGAGAAGGAACAATGATTGAACATACAAATTATTAGTTTACAGTTGATGGCCCGGGCCTGGGCTGGTCATGGAGACACCAGGTGGTGTGGTCTTCACGTGGTATAGTAACTCGTCCTCGGGTTTTGATATGAAGGACCTCATGTGGCCATGAGGACACCGGGTGGTGTGGTGTTCACGTGGTGCAATAACTCGTCCTCGGGTGTTGATATGAAGGACCTCACGTGGTCATGGGGTCACCGGGTGGTGTGGTGTTCACGTGGTGCAGTAACTCGTCCTCGGGTGTTGATGTGAAGGACCTCACGTGGTCATAGGGACACCGGGTGGTGTGGTGTTCACGTGGTGCAGTAACTCGTCCTCGGGTGTTGATATGAAGGACCTCACGTGGTCATGGGGTCACCGGGTGGTATTGGGTGGTGTCACAGTAACTCGCCGTTCTGGATGGTGTTGTGCTATCTCGTAGTCAGGTGCATAGCCGGCCGGCCCTCTGTTGTTCCCATGGTGGACTGAATAGCACCTCCTGGTCAGAAGACGGCGGTCAGTTCCCACTGGTGGGTCACGGTTCTCACTAGTACTGTCTAGTGCTGAATTCACTGGCTTAAACACTGTTCATCACTGTTCAACACTGATCCCACTTCTTTCCGAAACGAAATTGTCACTTTTGATTATGTTGATATCCCGGTGGTGAGGGTGGGTCGGGGAGAGGGACTTGAGGAATGGGCCGAACAATGGCCAAGGGAGCAGCACCTGAATAGGTCTCTACCCTACGGTAGTCAAGGATGTGTGTGTGTGTGTGTGTGTGTGTGCAGTCGCGGTCTGACCACATAAGAGGACAGACGTGTGCCCATAGGTGCTCCTGTCCTCCCGATCGTCACACAAGGGCTACCCCTTTGCCGGCAAGTGTTGCCAGCGATGGTGGGGTGGGGTCGACATAAGCGCCCCAGAACAGGCGTCCCCTCTCTCATGGATACAGACATTTCTGAGACGGATAGTCATAGTGCATCCCACACCCTGCAAGAGTCAGACCTCAGTGATAGTGACAGTAACAGTAATGTTTCTATGGGAAACACTTGCTGGAGTGGCAACACCAATGCCAAGGGCAGCGAGCTTCCCTTCGCCACCCACCCCTCTGCCAACCAACCAAGTAAATTGCATATGCACTTCCCTAAGGACTCATTGAAAACCGTCGAGGAACGGTTTAATTGGACAACAAAGTATTGGAGACAACACGGTCTCACCATTCAATTCCGAAAAGATAAGAACAGTAACTTTATCAAGTGTCAAACACCCGAGGTCTATGAAACACTCAGTACTGTTGGATTTGATGGGGTTGTCCTCGTGCCTTCTCCTGCTGACACAGCGGAATGTTGCCACATCCTAGTTAAACAGTTCCCCCTATACGCTGAAGTCGAAGATGTTCGTAACTTTAATCCATGTATACTCAGTATATGTCAACACTACCGAGGGAAGACCCCACAAGCAGCTGTCATAGTTGATGCCCACCCAGTCCTCCCTCCCCTGCCCGCAGAAATCTATCACCCAGGGCCTGCCTTTTGTGTCATCTGCTCCCATTGGGGTCACACCTTCACCGCCTGCTGCCGACGTGATCGTCCCAGATGTCGCTTCTGTTCACGTAACCATCACTTCTCCCTCTGTGCCCCAAAAATCAAAGACCACCTCAATGGGGGTGGTGTGGGCTATGTTGTTGACCCCAGGTGTTATAATTGTGGTGGCTGGCACAATGCTGACTCACGACAATGCCCCAAACGTCCCTCCGTCCCAGGAGAAAAGCCTCCCCGAAGGCTGCGTCACCCTCTACCTCTCCCCCAGCCTACCGAGCCACAGCCCTCTGCATCCCCTCTGTCTCCAGGAACACCTTTTTCAACAACACCTGCCCCTGCCTGGCCTCACCTGGCTGCAACACAGCAGTCCCAGCCGTCTCCTAACTCAACTACTACTGGGCTTTCTCTTTGTCTCTACTCTGATGCTGTCAGGCCTTGTGCTCCCACAGGTGTCCCCCCACAACCCCCCTCCGGTGACACGACACAGATCATATCCCTCTTACACGAATTTACCAACCGTATTGAAAGGCTCTTTGATACACTCTGTACCGTCATCTCCAACCTACACAGACTACCCCTGCCTCCAGCTGCTACCCAGTCACCCCCCTCTTCTGGTTTGGCACATCCTGGTAGCCCCCCTGTGTGCCCCTCATGCTCACGGCCTACTCCACAGCCGCCTAGCACCACTGCTGGCGTCCACACAGAGCCTGCCCCATGCCCGGCTGCCCCCGTCCACCCACTGCGCGCTCATGAACCCGAGGACACCACCTCCGGCTCCACGTCCCCCACCGGCAAACTGGCACCTAGGGCCCATCCACGCCAGTTCTCCATATCAATTGACCACCATGCGGACATGCTAGTGGACTACGTATCTACGCCAAGAAGGACGTCCCCTACTACCCTCTCGACGTCCCCCTTGAAGCCGACACTACCGACGTACATACCATCACAATCACACTGAAAGGTATACCCCTCAACATTGCCAATGCCTATGGCCTGGCACTTGACATTATTAGGGACCTGCCACGCTTTGCCATAAACAGATATATTGTACAGGGAAATTTTCCCCCACACACTCATCATTCTCTCACTTTATGTAACTTGCTGACGAAACCCATGACCCTTCAGGCTTTTACGCCCTTAATGCATGAGTCATAAAGGCAAGCATGAACTCCGCATGCTTTCCAGATTGGCGCTGTAAACGCTTCTGCGCTTAACTTTGCACAGGATGTAAGGGGGTGCCCAATAAACTAGCCCCCTCAGGGGCAATCTAAAAAAAAAAAATCTATGTGTATGCATCAGCTATAACACAACACCTATCTATCTTTACAGGTGTTATGACGGTAAGACAAGCAGCAGATGGGGGAGACCTGCCTAATGCCCGTCTAGTGAGCACCACTGTCAACTTTAAAGTATGTTGACACACACACACACACACACACACACACACACACACACACACACACACGCGCGCGCGCGCGCGCGCGCGCACCGAAGGAAAAGTTAACTTAATTATTCTAAACTTAATACTTTCCCATTGTTCAAATACTTAAAAGTTTATAAGTAACATAATGTCTGGTTTATTACTACATAATTCATTACTGTGTATTTAACTATTGCTACATTACTTAACTGTTTAAGTAAGTGAAGTGTCACCCCCTCACAGCCGGCAGGTCAGAAGACTTGTCTCAACTTTCTTCACATGACTTTCGGCCAGTTCCTGGATCATGACCTGACCGAGACGCCCATGAGTAAAGGTGAGCTTCCCATCACTTAAGGTCAGCTGTATGTGTGTGTGGTACAGTAACCTTGCAATACGGTGCAGTTATCTTGCTCTACGGTACAGTAACCATGCTATACGGTAATGTAACCATGCTATACGTTAATGTAACCTTGCTATACGTTAATGTAACCTTGCTATACGTTAATGTAACCTTGCTATACGGTACAGGAGTGAACGGCAGCACTATAACATGCTGCAGTAAGGAGGTGCAGGACAACCCAGACCTGCTACACCCACAGTGTGCACCGATCACCATCCCCGCTGGCGACAACTTCTACAGCCCTTATGCCGCCACCTGTATGGAGTTTGTGCGATCTGTACCTGCCGACAGGTGTACCTTAGGTGAGTATACTGGTGTACCCTAGGTGAGTATACTGGTGTACCTTAGGTGAGTATACTGGTGCACCTTAGGGGAGTATACTGGTGTACCTTAGGTGAGTATACTGGTGTACCTTAGGTGAGTATACTGGTGTACCTTAGGTGAGTATACTGGTGTACCTTAGGTGAGTATACTGGTGTACCTTATGTGAATATACTGGTGTACCTTAGGGGAGTATACTGGTGTACCTTAGGGGAGTATACGAGTATACTGGTGTACCTTATGTGAATATACTGGTGTACCTTAGGGGAGTATACTGGTGTACCTTAGGGGAATATGCAGTATGCTGGTGTGCCTTATGTGGAATATGCTGGTGTACCTTAGGTGAGTATACTGGTGTACCCTAGGTGAGTATACTGGTGTACCTTAGGTGAGTATACTGGTGCACCTTAGGGGAGTATACTGGTGTACCTTAGGTGAGTATACTGGTGTACCTTAGGTGAGTATACTGGTGTACCTTAGGTGAGTATACTGGTGTACCTTAGGTGAGTATACTGGTGTACCTTATGTGAATATACTGGTGTACCTTAGGGGAGTATACTGGTGTACCTTAGGGGAGTATACGAGTATACTGGTGTACCTTATGTGAATATACTGGTGTACCTTAGGGGAGTATACTGGTGTACCTTAGGGGAGTATACTGGTGTACCGTATGTGAATATACTGGTGTACCTTAGGGGAGTATATCTTAGTTTATCATAATGTAACATAAGTGGCCGGTAAATAAATAAATAGTCACCTCTCCCCCAGGACCGAGACAACAGCTGAACCAACTGACCACGTATGTTGATGGTGGCAGTGTATATGGGATATCTCTTGAAGAAGCTGCCGAACTACGAAGCTTCCAAGGTGGACTATTGAAAACCCAGGTGAGTTACTCTCTCTCTCTCTCTCTCTCTCTCTCTCTCTCTCTTAGAATCTCTTCTCATCAGTCACCATTGTCTCTCATCTTCTCTCACTACCTGTCTCTCACCATAAAAATACAGTTATCTCTATACTTACAGTTAACGAGGGACGGGGTGGAACTACTCGGGCCAAACATGAATCTTCCAGGCTGTAATGTACCGGAAAGGAGTGCTGAGGGGGAGTTCTGTTTTAAGGCGGGTGAGTCTCTCTCTCTCTCTCTCTGTCCGTGTGTATGTAAACTAAATAAACCTAGCAATTCCAACACCTGCTATAACAGTCTTCAATATATCCTCCCCTCCAATAATTTTCGTATTCCCCAGGCGATAACCGAGTGAACGAACAGATGTTTATGGTGATGGTAACGGCAGTGTGGGCGAGGGAACACAACCGCCTGGCGAAAAGACTGGCGAAGATCAATCCTCACTGGGATGATGAGAGACTGTTTCAAGAGGCGAAGCGAATACTTGTAGCGGAGATACAACAAGTTGTTTACAATGAATATTTGCCTCCTGTGTTAAGTGAGTGAGAGAGAGACCGAAAGATAGAAAGAGAAAATATACGGATTTCTCCCAGACTACTGTAGATGTTTAAACAGGTCATAAATGAAGTCAACGAAGATACTTGAACACATTATGAAAGTCAATATGTGTTAAAATGTAACGCTTAAACACACATAATAGCTAATATGTGTAAATAGCTAATATGTGTTAATATGTACCACCTGATAAACACCTGTAATACCTGTGTTGTGTACTCGACAGGTCCTAAACTCATGGCAGCAGCTGGACTCAATACAGGAACTGATGGTCAACAAACAACTGATTATAATGACAGAATTGATCCAGCTATGACGACTGATTTCGCAACTGCTGCCTTCAGATTTGGTCACTCTCAAGTTACCGTAAGTGTGCAGTGTGTGTGTGTGTGTGTGTGTGTGTGTGTGTGTGTGTGTGTGTGTGTGTGTGGTGTGTGTGTGTGTGTGTGTGTGTGTGTGTGTGTGTGTGTGTGTGTGTGTGTGTGTGTGTGTGTGTGTGTGTGTATGTGTGTGTGTGTGTGTGTGTGTGTGTGTGTGTGTGTGCGGGGTGTATGTGTGTGTGTGTGTGTGTGTGTTATCTTACAAGCACACATATATCTCTCTCCTATACACACGTCTCTCACCTTCAGAACTATCTCCCACAAACTATCTCTCACACTCACAACTATATATCTCTACTACATACAGGACCGGATTTTTGAAGTAGCGCAAAATGGAAGGACCACAGTTGAAGACTTCAGTACTGTTTTCTTTAACCCTTTCGCACTGTACCTACCGGGCGCACCTGAGAGACTAGTGAGAGGAGGGCTGGTCCAGGCTGCAGGCAATGTGGACATGGGCCTATCTTTGTCGGTGAGTTTCTGTAGGTGATTCCCGTGGTCCAAGGTGAGTCACTTGTTTTAGTTGAGTCACGGGGTTTTGGGGTGTTTAAACATCAGATGGAATAAGCCTAGGGACGAATCTTTTGGTGATTTTAAGTTTTTAACAAATTCTTTTTTGTCTGGTTAGTTTAGGTAATCTGGTGTGCCGCACCGTACAGTAACTAAATACAACTCGTGGTTATACAGGTGTCTGGGAAGATGTTCCGTCGTATGAAGCAGTTTGGGCTGGACCTTCTCGCTCTTAACGTACAACGAGGGAGGGACCATGGCATACCTGGCTACGTCAGATACAGGATGGCGTGTGGCCTGAAACCTGTCAATAACTTTGATGAGCTCAAACCTGACATGGAACCTCAGGTCTTAGATAATCTGAAGAAGGCCTACAAGTGAGATACAACGAGAGAAAGAGATATAGAGATATAATAATGCATACAGAGAGAGAGAGAGAGACAGACAGGCAGGTTGGACCACAGGGTCAAGTAGGTCATAGATTAATGATGGTTTGATTATGTTCCCATATGTGGGTACAAACGCGACTAGTCTTCAGTATTAGGGCTTAATAAAGGTATTATAGGTGACCTCAGAACGACCTGACACTCTCACTTGCCAAATTATTCATGATTTACCTGAGACGATGAGAGAAACTGATACAGAAAAATAATGGAGAGATTTTGAATGGGGTTTGTCACCTCTCCATTTCTCTATTTCTTTGTAAATATAATTATCTATCTATCTCTCTGTCAGTCTTTCTAACTATCTATCTATGGTGCCTCAGGAGGGTTGAAGACATCGACCTGTTCGTCGGCGCTCTATCAGAGAAGAACGTGGCTGGCGGTAATGTGGGTCCCACTTTCGCCTGTATCTTGGCAGACCAGTTTGTGAGAATCAAGATTGGAGACAGATTCTGGTTTGAGTACAAGGACTCCCCGGGAGCTTTTACTGTTGGTAAGTGAGACACAAAGAATCACCTTATTTCTCAATATTTCTCTTATATCTCCTAATTGAAAATAATCTCTCCCCTATCTCTCCCCCCCATAGACCAACTGAGAGAACTCCAGCAGGTCTCCTTCTCTCGTATTCTCTGCGACAACATCAGAGAGCTGAATCAAGTCCAACGTTGGTCGATGGAGGTCATAAGCCCTTTTAACCCTCTCTTATCATGTGACTCTAAATGTCTTCCAAGTCTGAACCTCGACCTTTGGAAAGAGAAGCACTAGATACCATTATAGAGCAAGGTACCATTATAGAGCAAGGCACCATTGGAGAGCAAGGTACCATTGGAGAGCAAGATACCATTGGAGAGCAAGGTACCATTGGAGAGCAAGGTACCATTGGAGAGCAAGATACCATTGTAGAGCAAGGCACCATTGGAGAGCAAGGTACCATTGGAGAGCAAGATACCATTGGAGAGCAAGGTACCATTGGAGAGCAATATACCATTGTAGAGCAAGGCACCATTGTAGAGCAAGGCACCATTGTAGAGCAAGGCACCATTGGAGAGCAAGGTACCATTGGAGAGCAAGATACCATTGGAGAGCAAGGTACCATTGGAGAGCAAGATACCATTGTAGAGGAAGGTATAATTGTAGAGCAAGGTACCATTGGAGAGCAAGTTACCATTGTAGAGCAAGGTACCATTGGAGAGCAAGGTGCCATTGGAGAGCAAGATACCATTGTAGAGGAAGGCACCATTTTAGAGCAAGGTACCATTGGAGTGCAAGGTACGAACCTGAGGAAAAAATAGGTTACAAATGTTATAATTACAAAAAGGTACCAATATTCTAAATCCTTAACCATTGGAAAAAGAAAGATACCCTGTAGAGTTTCAATGTCCTAATTTCGCCTATGAAGTTTAAATAACTTAACCTAACCTAACCTAACCTAACCCAGCAAGGCCTAACAGAAAAGTCGATTTTTTTCTTCAGTTCCAAAGTTTATTATGTTTCTTAAGTTAAAATTTTATTATTTTCCTGAATTCACAAGTTCATTATTTCAATATTTTTTAGTTTTCTCTAATTTATTATTTATTTTAATTATTATTTTGTTTTTAGATACTAAATTAATATATCTTAATTTAGTTAATTATTATATTATTGTTTTAAAATTATATATAATTATTTTTTTTTGTTTAAGAATAAAAACAGTTATATTATTGTAGTTTTCATTTGGTTGTGGAAAGTTATATTTAATCGAGTGTTTATTTGGTTGTGTGAAAAAAGAAATTTGAGTTTTTAATCTTTGTTTGAATAAAAAAATACCAAATTGTATGGCTTTTTTATTTGTTTATGTCCGACTTATAAAACAATTTGAAAACTATTGAATAAAGTATATTATACACCCGTATAATCCAGAAGGCATAATGTAGGTAAATGTTGGATTATTAAAAACAAAGACAATAAGAAGTAAAGGAGAGATGGACAGAGTACGTAGAAGAAGTATACAATGATAAGAACATAAGAACATAAGAATGGAGGAAACTGCAGCGGGCCTTTTGGCCCATACTGGGCAGTCCCGTTTACACCCAGCCCCTATTGCTCATATAAGCATCCAACCTATGTTTGAAGCTATTCAGCGTATTCGAGTTAATGATGATATTTGGTAACTTGTTCCATTCATCCACAACTGTTTCCAAACCAGTGTTTACCTATTTCACGACTAAATCTAAATTTGTCTAATTTAAAACCATTGTTGGGAGTTCGCTCCTGGTTGGATAGTTTGAGTACCTTTGTAATGTCCCCTTTGTTTAGTCCTGACTTCCACTTATACACCTCTATCAGGTCGCCCCTCGCTCTACGTCTCTCGAGGGAGTGCAAATTAAGGTGCTTTAACCTGTCTCTATACTCAAGGTTCCTAATGCCCGGGATTAGTCTTGTCATTCTCCTCTGAATTCTTTCCAATGATTCTATATCCATTCAGTAATACGGTGACCAGAACTGAACTGCGTAATCCAGGTGTGGTCTCACAAGAGCAAGATACAGTTTTAGGATGACCTCGTTAGTCTTGTAACTAACACTCCTTTGTATGAACCCAAGTACTTTATTAGCCTTGTTACGAGCAAAAACACATTGTTTACTTGGCTTAAGGTTCCTACTTATCATAACTCCTAAATCTCTCTCGCAGTCGGATTTCTCTATGGCATCGTTGTTCATCTGGTATCTGGTTTCCCTGTTTACATCTCCTATACTAAGTACTTTACATTTGTCCACGTTGAATTTCATCTGCCATTTTTCAGACCATTCGAAAAATTTGTTTAGATCTTCCTGTAGTAGAGGTAAATAACGAAAAGGAAATAAAGATAGAACTACCAATTCTGGAAACACAGGTTGAGGCAGCTGTGATTGATCAGCTTCCAGTAGAATGCATCAAACAAATGGGCAAGAATGGGATAGAATGTTTGACTAAAATATTTAATTCTATATACTTCAGAGGAGACTTTCCCAGTGATTTCAAAAGTTAGGAGCCTTAGTGCACACAGTTTAGAACAATAAACTTAATATGTCATCCATGCAAAACAATTATAAAGCATTATTTTAAGTAGATAAAAGTTTAGAATAAAAAGTGAGTTTATCTGAAGACCTAAATGGAATTAGAAAGGGAAAAGGAACTAGAGAAGCTATATTTTGTTTGAGAATTTCGAATGAAAGAGCGTTTAGAAGTCCCCCAAAAGTTGTATATCTGCTTTGTTGATTTTGAATTTTTTTTTGATAAGTTAAAGGAAAATAAACTTAGAGAGAGATCTTGGAAGAAATAGGCATTAATGAAGGAGATACTAGAATTTTAAAGAATTTTTACTGGCAAGACGAAGCTGCAGTTTTTGTAAATAATATAATGAACTTATTATTTGGATCACAGACGGGTGGTAAGACAAGGCTGTGTTCTATCCCCAATATTGTATATTATATATTCAGAATTCTTATTGAGAGAAGTTATGAGTGATGATAATGAAGGACTAAACGTTTATGGTAAAGTACTCGTAATATCAAATGAGCGCTATGCAGATGATACTGCTCTTACCATAGATAGTGAAGAGGCATTACAAAAACTCGTTAACAGCTTGTGGAAAAAGATTAAAAATATGGTTAAAACGTTAATGCTGTAAAGACGAAAGAAATGGTTGTTATAAATTCAAAATAAATAAAAAATTACAAATTATGGTAGGCAACAGGGCACTTAATCAAATGGAAATTTTTTGTGGATTTGGGAAGTAACATTAACTGTGATGGTAGATGTACGGAAGAAATCAAAACAAGAATGGGGCAAGTAGAAACAGCATTTAATAAAATAAAAGGCCTAATGAAAAGGAACACTAACTTCAATTTGGGAAAAAGACTACTGAAAGGCTTTATATGACAAGTAGAGTACTGATTTATGAGCAAGAAGCGGGGACACATTCAGCAGACACCAGAAAGAGTTTGGAGGCCTTTGAAATGTGGTGTTATTTGCGTAGACCAAGAATAAGCTGCAATGACAGGAAAACAAATGAAGAAGTACCAAGATTAGCGAAAATTTCAAGAGAAATACTTGAAATGTACAGAAAAAGAAAAATGAGATAATTTGGTCACATAATTAGGGATGAAGGATAATAACAGAAATATTAATGGACAAAGTTGCGGGTAGGAGGGCCAGGGGAAGGCAGAGGGATGGATGAATGAAATTAAAAACTGGGTCCCAAGTGAGATACAAAACCTTAGAGGATTGGTAAACACAACCCGAGAACGTTTAGGGTGGACTGTGGTCGTCAACCCTCGGATATGAGGACAGTTCTCAGATTGATTGGTTCACGAGTATGTGTGTATATTAGTGCGTGTGTATTCAAATATGTTTATATGTACGTTTGCGTGTATACTCGGCAAAAAAAGTGTTTTTACAATTCTTGTGCGAAACAAAATTACACCATGAATAAAGGTTTTTGATAAAGGCTCATGAGGCATACTGTTATTTACACGCACACACACACAAAGATGCATATACGCGCACACACACACACACACAAATCCACATATAAATACAAATACAGAGATACACACGCACACAAACACGCAAACACACATGCATATACAGTAAACACACACACACACACATAAGAACATAAGAAAATAAGGAGTCTGCAATAGGCCGGTTGGCCTGTGCATGGCAGCTCCTGTCGAGAGTTACTACCACTCTCTATCATCCATGAATCTATCTAGCCTCCTTTTGAAACTTTCCAGAGCTCCCGCACTTACTACAAAGTTGCTAAGCTTGTTCCACTCGTCCACCACGTGGCATCGCCGGGGTTCATTTACAGTACACCCAGTACACCTTCCCTTGCTTACAATCAGTTGACGTGGTAAAACCGCGCACTTCACTTGTGTATCACCGCTGGTAACTGTCTAGCGGGTGTTGTGTGTCTGTGGTGAGTAACAGTGTGTTGTGTGTGTGACTGTGGTGAGTCTTGGACTATGAATACAAGACAGTTATCTAAACTCTTCCTTGTTGGGCCTACATCATGGGGTTGGTTTTGAAAAGTGCTTCTGACGCAGTGTTTCGGTCATCATCTGCACCAGATGTGCTCCTCTTCAAACGTTTTCATATCCAGTGGGAAAACATCGACTATGTTTCTTTCCAAGCAGGCTTCAGTGATCAGTTCCTATAAGTGTACGTTAACCAGGTAAATGACGACCTTCTTGACAATGCAAAGTCACAGCTAGAATTAATGCAACCAAAGGATGATTACCGGGAATTACTTGATCTCTCAATTATCTTACTTGGTGAGACACCCGCATGATCCGTTAATTTCCTGACTCCTGGTTCAATGCACCATGCCATTTTTGCCATCAAAATATGGATGTTCCGGAGTCAGTTCAAGCTGACAATACAAAAAGAGTCAGGGCTACGAGATGTGTGCCTCTTCATTGTTTGCATTTATATAAAAGCCTAGTTTACAGCCCCCAGCCCCCTTTCATCTCCAAATGAATGAGCTGACCTTCATGAAGGACCTCTTCAAATACAGGGCATTCAACCCCCATCATTTCAAGAGCCACCAGCGAAAAGCTGACTAATCCTCTGTTATCTTTCCGAACAACTGGTAAGCTTGGCCTATTTAATAAACAGGTCAGTATAGGTACTACGCATTTGATGTTAGAGGCTTTGAACCAGGAGGGTGATGTGAAGCCCATCCAGCGATCGTAGCCTCATCTTCAGTAACTGATTGGTCAAGGAAAGGAGTCCTTTGTCAATCAGAATTCTTGGTAATTGTTTGAAAAGTTAGAGTTGCCCAATTTGTTTCTGTCCACGGATCCTGAAACCTGGGATGACCAAGGTGAATACAAGAGCGCAAGAGATGTGCTTTCCTTTATGAAAGTAGTCAGTGACCATACCGAGAAAGGTGTAGTCATTGTTAAGTCCTATAATAAATTGCTGACCAAGGACGAAGTGCAGCTTTAGTTTCTCCTTCAAGTTGTGGCCTTTCCAGATAGCAGAAAGCAGGCGCTGGCCTGAACCGGACAATATTGATTGTGATAGTGCCCGTGATACCCCTGCCTTTCTGCAGCTAACACTCACATGTCACCAAGTGAGGGGGGACTGGAAAAACATATACATGAAAGTCAGTGATCGTTGAGCTTCCTATAAATTTAACTGATTTCAGATGAACTTTACATACATTGATTTCAGTTTAAGTGAAACATATTTACGAAAGGATAGATGACAACTTGCTTTGAATTATTTTTTTAAATAAATAATGGCCATCTCTCACTATCTCTCTCCCACAGTCCACCACCATGATGAACCTGCATGTCCTATCAACCATCTCTCATCCATCTCTCACTATCTCTCTCCCACAGTCCGCCACCATGATGAACCTGCATGTCCTATCAACCATCTCTCATCCATCTCTCACTATCTCTCTCCCACAGTCCACTACCATGATGAACCTGCCTGTCCTATCAACCATCTCTCATCCATCTCTCAGTATCTCTCTCCCACAGTCCACTACCATGATGAACCTGCCTGTCCTATCAGCCATCTCTCATCATCTCTCACTATCTCTCTCTCCCACAGTCCACTACTGCAGTGAACCTGCCTGTCCTATCAACCATCTCATCCATCTCTCAGTATCTCTCTCCACAGTCCACTACCGCCAGTGAACCTGACTGTCCTATCAACCATCTCCTCATCCATCTCTCAGTATCTCTCTCCCCAGTCCACTACCATAGTGATAGACCTGCCTGTCCTATCAACCATCTCTCATCCATCTCTCAGTATCCTCTCCCACAGTCCTGCAGAGTAGACCTGCCTGTCCTATCAACCATCTCTCATCCATCTCTCCCAGTATCTCTCTCCAGTCCACTACCATGATGAACCTGACTGTCCTATCAACCATCTCTCATCCATCTCTCAGTATCTCTCTCCCACAGTCCACCTGATGAACCTGCCTGTCCCTATCAACCATCTCCTCATCCATCTCTCAGTATCTCTCTCCCACAGTCCACTGCCATGATGAACCTGCCTGTCCTATCAACCATCTCTCATCCATCTCTCAGTATCTCTCTCCCACAGTCCCACTACTGATGTAGACCTGACTGTCCTATCAGCCATCTCTCATCCATCTCTCAGTATCTCTCTCCCCTGATCCACTACCATGATGAACCTGCCTGTCCTATCAACCATCTCTCATCCATCTCTCAGTATCTCTCTCACAGTCCACTACCGCAGTAGACCTGACTGTCCTCAACCATCTCTCATCCCATCTCTTTCAGTATCTTCTCTCTCCCACAGTCCACTACCATGATGAACCTGATTGTCCTATCAACCATCTCTCATCCATCTCTCAGTATCTCTCTCACAGTCCGCCACCATGATGAACCTGACAGTCCTATCAACCATCTCTCATCCATCTCTCACTCTCTCTCTCACAGTCCACTACCATGATGAACCTGCCTGTCCTATCAACCATCTCTCATCCATCTCTCAGTATCTCTCTCCCACAGTCCACTACCATGATGAACCTGCCTGTCCTATCAACCATCTCTCATCCATCTCTCAGTATCTCTCTCCCACAGTCCACCACAATGATGAACCTGACTGTTCTATCAACCATCTCTCATCCATCTCTCAGTATCTCTCTCCCACAGTCCGCCACCATGATGAACATGACTGTCCTATCAACCATCTCTCATCCATCTCTCTCAGTATCTCTCTCCACAGTCCACTACCATGATGAACCTGACTGTCCTATCAACCATCTCTCATCCATCTCTCAGTATCTCTCTCCCACAGTCCACTACCATATTAGACCTGCCTGTCCTATCAACCATCTCTCATCCATCTCAGTATCTCTCTCACAGTCCACCACAATGATGAACCTGACTATTCTATCAACCATCTCTCATCCATCTCTCAGTATCTCTCTCCCACAGTCCGCCACCATGATGAACATGACTGTCCTATCAACCATCTCTCATCCATCTCTCAGTATCTCTCCACAGTCCATACCATGATGAACCTGACTGTCCTATCAACCATCTCTCATATCTCTCAGTATCTCTCTCCACAGTCCACTACCATGATGAACCTGCCTGTCCTATCAACCATCTCTCATCCATCTCTCAGTATCTCTCTCCCACAGTCCACTACCATGATGAACCTGCCTGTCCTATCAACCATCTCTCCATCCATCTCTCAGTATCTCTCTCCCCAGTCCACTACCATGATGAACCTGACTGTCCTATCAACCATCTCTCATCCATCTCTCTAATTATCTCTCCCACAGTCCACTACCATGATGAACCTGCCTGTCCTATCAACCATCTCTCATCCATCTCGTATCTCTCTCCCACAGTCCACTACATGATGAACCTGCCTGTCCTATCAACCATCTCTCATCCATCTCTCAATCTCTCTCACAGTCCACTACCGTGGTGAACCTGCATGTCCTATCAACCATCTCTCATCCACCTCTCACTATCTCTCTCCCACAGTCCACTACCATGATGAACCTGACTGTCCTATCAACCATCTCTCATCCATCTCTCAGTATCTCTCCCACAGTCCGCCACCATTAGACCTGACAGTCTATCAACCATCTCTCATCCATCTCTATCTCTCTCTCACTTCTGATGAACCTGCCTGTCTATCAACCATCTCTCATCCATCTCTCAGTATCTCTCCCACAGTCCACTACCATGATGAACCTGCCTGTCCTATCAACCATCTCATCCATCTCTCAGTATCTCTCTCTCCCACAGTCACCACAATGATGAACCTGACTATTCTATCAACCATCTCTCATCCATCTCTCAGTATCTCTCTCCCACAGTCCGCCACCAGTGAACCTGACTGTCCTATCAACCTCTCTCATCCATCTCTCAGTATCTCTCTCCCACAGTCCACCACAATGATGAGAACCTGACTATTCTATCAACCATCTCTCATCCATCTCTCAGTATCTCTCTCCCACAGTGTTACAGACCCTCCACCGCACTACGAACCACGCCATCTATTGTCTGATCTACCTACCCAGCACCGAGCCATCTGGGGACGAGACACAGTACTTATTTCGTCTTGATTACCACTCCAGGGTTTCCCTTCTCCCTATCCTGGTTGTTTGAAAATGCCTCCTCAGTCTTCTTTATCGTAGCTCCGTTCGAGGAGAGAGCACTTGGCTCTGGGAAGTGACCAGGATCATCTATCCTCTAAACCTACATTGACTACCTGCAAATGTTCTGCAATGTAGCCTTACTCGTCAGCCTGCATCTCAGCTCCTCCCCTTAGAAATTGCTTATATGTTGTATTAACTCCTCACTTTAGCTAGGAATTGTTTTATGTTTATTAATATGTATATACTGTTAATGTTTAGGTTAGGATTTGGTTGGGGTAATTTATAAACTGAATATTTTTGTTAAAGTTATGGTACTCTGCCCATATATACAACGAAAACTCGCATCCTTTGTCTACCCTTTTATAGTCCGATTGTCTTTGTTTTTTTTGTATTTATTTACCTGTTGGGATCTGGGTAGACTTAATATAACTATATTCGTCCCCAACTCGTA